>NC_134404.1:165159475-165399475 GCF_038048845.1 Mixophyes fleayi | reverse complement strand
CTTCATCTTCATCGCCACATCCTTCATCAAGCTACTTAAGGTGTTAAAAACTCCCCACTGTCACCCCCGGCAACCACCAACCACTCCCAACTGTCACTTCTCCTTCAAGAAATATATAGGTCAGTGTATAACTCTGCCCAACAGGTGGCGCTGCAGCTTGGTTTTTTTTTTTCACACACTCCTCTAGGCATTTATATAGTAGATAAGATAGACCATGGAACCTTTCTCTATGAGAGTATTTAATTAGGATTATACTACCACTGAGTGGACATATCAGAATGCCAGACAGCTAAACCATACAGCACAGTGATTCTCAACAGAGGATGGTTTAGCATTGAATGTTTTCATTTTAAAGTTTCGTGAAGTAAGGGTGTACACCTCAACATTACAGCTGCACAGGTGCACACTGAGGACAGGTGATCTGTTTAATCTATTGAAGAAGATTGGAGAGATTGAGAAATCCTGTGGTGCAAGCTGTAGCACGACATTGCTCACATTTTATATTCAATTAAAATATGAAGTACACACATTATCATACATTATTGCTGCATAGTGTCATGAGTATATTATGCGTATGCAATGCCAAATCCATCCATTATCAAGAGAAATCTTGCATCCACAAAAGAAGATAGATGGGAATCTCCAATATGCTTGACCTCAATAAGCCCCATTGCTTTAGTCTATTCTTTTCTGTTATTTAGAGATCAAAGCTGCAGGACGTTTTATGTGAATTGGAATTTACAGAGGAACAGGCGATTTCACAGAGGTGTGATGTCCTGGAAATGCAAATTCAATGAAATTAGATTTGGATAGTTATTGTGGGGACCACACATTCTGCAATGTTGGACTAATTTGGTTGAAGACAAATTAATTGCTTGAATGTAGGTGAGAATAGCATATGATACTGAGTGGAATGGAACCAATTGGGCAGTTCAAAGAGCCCACAAAAAATGGCCAAGGAAAACAGGGCCAAAGAGTCTACAGATACTCTGTAGGGTGTTTTCTAAAGCCTGTTGGGAACATGAATGTGGGGTATTGCCAAATGAACAAAACTGGATACATGAAAGTTTAAAACAACTAAACTAAACAATGTCTAAAGAGAACATAGAGAGAGGCACAAAAAATATAGACGGTGCTCCTTAGTGTAATCCCGTTTTCTGTTTTCTTACTTGCAGTTCCCATTATTTAGCCCCTGCACCTCAATAATTATTTTTTAATTTCTAAAATCTGGATTCCTTGGCATGCACTCATGCATACAATTCTTTATTATAAGCCACGTATTGTACTTTTACTTACCAATCATACTCTGGAACGAGCATTTCCTTTCACTTCCTTTCACTATATGTACATAACAAATTGGGCATTGTTGGTAATCAGAAAGTCATCTTTGATAGCTTTTTTTTAATCATTTTAATCCATTCAATGAAATAATACATAAATATTTGAATATGTTAATTTATATAGTGTAAACACCACTTAGAAAAAAAGAGCATTACTTTATATACTATATATATATATTTGTTATAAATAAAATACAATGAGCCACTCAATAAACAGCTTAAAATGTACATTGCAAATTAGCTTATAGAAAAATAATGAATAAGGTTACAGCAGGAGTAATAAGGAACATTTTATGGGGTCTATTTTATCGGTGTGCACCGGACACTTTTCGGGTTTTGGGTTTTGGGTTCTGATTAGCTTGAGGTTTTGGGTTCTGATTGGTTTTGCCAAAACACCCCACTAAAGGTTTTGGTTCTGATTTTGGGTTTTGGGTTCTGATTTTTTTTTAAAAAAAGCATAAAAAGTGCTAAAATCCATATTTTTGGTTTTTTTTCACTCCTACACTATTATTAACCTCAATAATATTCATTTCCACTAATTTCCAGTCTATTCTGAACACCTCACACCTCACAATATTGTTTTTAGTCCAAAAGGTTGCACCGAGGTAGCTGGATGTCTAAGCTAAGCGACACAAGTGGGTGGCACAAACACGTGGCCCATCTAGGAGTGGCACTGCAGTGGCAGACAGGATGGCAGTTTGAAAAACTAGACCCCAAAGAGCACATAATGCCAAAAAAAGAGGTGCAAGATGGAATTGTCCTTGTGCCCTCCCACCCACCCTTATGTTGGGGAAATAGGACATGCGCACTTTAACAAACCAATCATTTCAGCGACAGGGCCTACAAAACTGTGGCTGAAATGATTGGTTCATTTGGACCCCCATAAAACGAGATGGCAAAGAAAAAAAAAGGTGCAAGATGGAATTGTCCTTGGGCCCTCCCACCCACCCTTATGTTGCGGAAAAAGGACATGCACACTTTAACAAACCAATCATTTCAGCGACAGGGCCTACCAAACTAGTGTGGCTGAAATGATTGGTTTGTTTGGGCCCCCACACAAAAAAAGCAATTCATCTCTCCCTGTACAAAGTAAAAAACTGGCTCTACTGAGGCAAGATGTCGTCCTTATCCTAATCCTCTGATTCCTCGCCCCCTTCAGTGTGTACTTCCTCATCCTCACACATTATCAATTCGTCCCCGCTGGACTCCACAATCACAGGTCCCTCTGTAGTCTCTGGAGGCCAGTGCTGGTCTTGATTGAAGAATTGATAATTCATTTTTATGAACATCATATTCTCAACGTTTTGCGGAAGCAAACTCCTTCGCCGCTCACTGACCAGGTTCCCCGCTGCACTAAAAACTCTTTCGGAGTACACACTGGAGGGGGGACAACTCAGGTAAAATATAGACAGTTTGTACAGGGGCTTCCAAACTGCTTTTTTTTTCCTGCCAGTAAGAATAAGGACTGTCTGACATGTCTACTTGGATGGTGTCAGCAAAGTAATCCTCCACCATTTTTTCAATGATGACAGCATCCAATGCAGCGACAGTAGACATACCTGCAATGGTTGGCAGGTCCTTCAGTCCGGACCAGATGTTCTCAGCATCCCCGCCAGCGGGTCATTTATGAAATCTCAGCCGTTTCCTCGCAGCCACAGGTGTGGAAGAAAATGAAGAAGGAGCTGTTGGCATGTCACGGTCCTCTTCAGACGACAATTTCCTGACCAGCAGGTCTTTGCACCACTGTCGACTTGTGTCCGCCGGAAACAGAGACACAACATACGCTTTAAACCGAGGATCGAGCACGGTGTATTGACTTTAAAAGAGTGACCACCCATGGATCCTGGCAAAGCGTACAAAGGGCTTCATCCACAAGAGCTACATGCTAGGTGGAATCGCAATGCTTTAACAGCTCCTCCCTCACTTTCTCCAGCTGCTTCTGCAACAGCCTGATCAGGGGAATCACCTGACTAAAGCTGGCTGTGTCGGAACTGACTTCTCGTGTGGCAAGTTCAAACGGCTGGAGAACCTTGCACAACACGGAAATTATTCTCCACTGCGCTTGACTCAGGCGCATCCCCACTCCTTTGCCTATGTCGTAGGTGGCTGTGTAGGCTTGAATGGCCTTTTGCTGCTCCTCCATCCTCTGCAGCATATAGAGGGTGGAGTTCCAGCGCATCACAGCCTCTTGTTTGAGGTGATGGCAGGGCAGGTTCAGGCTTTTTTGATGTTGCTCGAGTCTGCGGTAGGCAGTGGCAGAATGCCGAAAGTGTCCAGCAATTTTGCGGGCCACCGCAAGCAATATGTAATGCCCGCACAATGTTACTGGCGTTGTCCGACACCACAAATCCCCAGGAGAGTGTAAGTGGGGTAAGCCACTGCGAGATTATTTCCCTCAGTTTCTCTAAGAGGCTGTCAGCGTTATGCCTCTCATTAAAACCGGTGATACACAACGTTGCCTGCCTTGGAACGAGCAGGCGTTTTGGAGATGCTGCTACTGATGCAGCTGCTGCTGTTGCTGCGGAAGGCGATGCATCTACCCAGTGGGCTGTCACAGTCATATAGTCCTTAGTTTGCCCTGAACCACTTGCCCACATGTCCGTGGTTAAGTGGACAGTGGGTACAACCGCATTTTTCAGAGCACTGAGGACATTTTTTCGTACTTCTCTGTACATCCCGGGTATCGCCTGCCTAGTGAAGTGGAATCTCGACGGGATTTGGTGCCGGGGACACAATACCTCCATCAACCGTCTAAATCCCACTCCACTGATGGCGGACACCGGGCGCACGTCTAACACCAACATAGCTGTTACGGCCGCAGTTATCCGCTTTGCCATAAGATGACTACTGTCGTACTTCATGCTCATGGCAAACTACTGTTTAGTGAAAGACGTAGTGTTCTTACGACTTCCGCTCTCTGAAGATGACCGACTACCAGCAGCAACAGCAGAAGCGGCAGTAGTAGGCGTATCGCTGCAGGATTCTCCGGAAGAATTCCGGATTGAAGAGGACTCAGTCATGCTGGTGACCTGGCCTGCAGGACTATCTACAATCGAGATCGAGGAGGAAATTGACGAGGAGGGTGTTGCTGGTGTGGATACAACAGGACCAAGGGATTTAGGTGTCCCTGGACTGCTGACGGTCCTAGCCACAGGTCCTGAACTAAACACTGAATTATGAAGGTTCTTCAGGTGACGTATAAGGGAGGATGTTCCTAGGTGGCCAAGATCTTTACCCCTGCTTATTTGAGCTGTACATAAGGTACATATGGCCATACATTTGTTGTCCGGATTCAGGGGCAAACGCAGGATTTTTAAGGGGGGGGTTTCCAAATAGTTGAATTTTGAACAAAGCAAAAATACAACTTAAAAAATAAAGCGCCACAATAAGATAATAGCATTGATAACACACATTAAAACTAGCAATGATACTCCACATTAAAACTAACAATGAAACCGCACATCAAAATAGCATTGATAACACACACTAAAACTAGCAATGATACTCCACATTAAAACGAACAATGAAACCACACATCAAAATAGCATTGATAACACACATTAAAACTAGCAGTGATACTCCACATTAAAACTAACACTGATACCGCACATCAAAATAGCATTGATAGCACACATTAAAACTAGCAATGATACTCCACATTAAGGGGCATATTCAATTGTTAGCGAGTTCGCTAAAATACTCGCGCTCCAAAAATATTACCGTTAATACGGTAATTTACTCGCTGGATTTCAGCTCGCAGCTCAGGGAGCCGCGAGCTGAAATTCAGCAAGATATTACCGTATTAACGGTAATATTTTTGGAGCGCGAGTATTTCAGCGAACCCGCTAACAATTGAATATGCCCCTAAAACTAACACTGATACCGCACATCAAAATAGCATAACACACATTAAAAATAACATTGCTAATGTACATGAAAAAAACGAACAACAAAAATAAATAAAAAACATTTATAACATGACACAAGTTTGGACTATATATATATATATATATATATATATATATATTTATTTATATTTATAGATTTGTAATTGGGTTACAGGGTGAAATCAGATACTGGCCACAATTAATCTTATGTATTTTTTTTTATTAATGGACCAAAGACTCCATTTCTGGGGAGCCTGCAGGGTATGCAGAGCTGTGTTATTGTATATAAATATTGTATTATAGGATTAAAAAAGTAGAGGAATCCTCTACTTTTTTAATCCTATAATACAATATTTATATACAATAACACAGCTCTGCATACCCTGCAGGCTGCCCAGAAATGGAGTCTTTGGTCTTTTAATAAAACAATACATCATATTGATTGTGGCCAGTATCATAAAATCTTTTATTATTTATCAATGGAGATTGCTTGAAATATCAAACCCAACCGTGCCCCAGGGAAGCCAGGATGGGTGATGCTGGGTTTTCAAGGGAGGAGCTGCTGCGCTCGCGCATGCGCAGCAGCTCCTTCTCGCGAACCTGTGTAACCTGTGTGACAGAAGCGTCGCGGCGGGGCTGTAATAGAAAAAATGTTTTGCATGTTTAAAAACATGCTTTTGCCAGCTGCGATCCGTGGAGGGGGGGGGTTTCTGGAGACTCAGAAACCCCCCTGGGATTGGGGTAGAAATAATTCCAGACCGAAGAGGTGGAATTTTTGGTCTTCTGATCAGGCATTACGATGGGCTTTTTCATCCCATGGACAACAACTGTTTCCCCTCCTGGTGCCTGATTTCAGATAACCACATCAGCATCCTCCTCGTCAAGTTCCTCCTTAGCGCTAGCTACATCAATATTCTCCTCCCGGTGTACAACATTCACACCTTCATTAGCCAAATCTGTAACTGGACTGTGGGTGATCCTTCCAGCATATGCAGAGGGCGTGCTGCAAATGGTGGAAGGAGCCACCTCTTCCCGTACAGTGATGGGAAGGTCAGGCTTCGCAACCACCAACACCCTTGGACTCGCCTTGGGGATTTGTGATGACATCTCTTTAGAAGGCAGAGTTGTTTGCTGTGTTGTTGATGACAGCTTAACTCTCTCCTTGGGTGAAGCTGAACCACTAGTCATGAACACGGGCCAGGGCCTAAGCCGTTCCTTGCCACTCCGTGTCGTAAATGGCATATTGGCAAGTTTACTTTTCTCCTCAGATGATTTTAATTTCCTTTTTTTTGCTAATTTTAGTGAACTTTGGCTGTTTGGATTTTACATGCCCTCTACTAGGAGATTGGGCATCGGCCTTGGCAGACGACGTTGATGGCATTTCATCGTCTATGTCATGACTAGTGGCAGCAGCTTCAGCATTAGGAGGAAGTGGTTCTTGATCTTTCCCTACTTTATCCTCCAAATTTTTGTACTCCATTATATGCAGCACAAGAGAGCGTACCCCTAAACCACACACACCCGGCAAAGGCTTTAAAAATTATACGCGGCACAGGACAGTACCACTGGACTGGAGTTATACAGCAGTACAAATTCCTTTATACTGCAGGAACAGTGAACGTAGTTTAATATTGCAGTAATAATATTTCTGGACTGCAGGAACAGTGAACGTAGTTTAATATTGAAGTAATAATATTTCTGGACTGCAGGAACAGTGAACGTAGTTTAATATTGCAGTAATAATATTTCTGGACTGCAGGAACAGTGAACGTAGTTTAATATTGAAGTAATAATAATACTGGACTGCAGGAACAGTGAACGTAGTTTAATATTGCAGTAATAATATTTCTGGACTGCAGGAACAGTGAACGTAGTTTAATATTGAAATAATAATATTTCTGGACTGCAGGAACAGTGAACGTAGTTTAATATTGCAGTACTAATATTTCTGGACTGCAGGAACAGTGAACGTAGTTTAATATTGCAGTACTAATATTTCTGGACTGCAGGAATAGTGAACGTAGTTTAATGTTGCAGAACTAATATTTCTGGACTGCAGGAACAGTGAACGTAGTTTAATATTGCAGTAATAATATTTCTGGACTGCAAGAACAGTGAACGTAGTTTAATATTGAAGTAATAATATTTCTGGACTGCAGGAACAGTGAACGTAGTTAAATATTGCAGTAATAATATTTCTGGACTGCAAGAACAGTGAACGTAGTTTAATATTGCAGTAATAATATTTCTGGACTGCAGGAACAGTGAACTTAGTTTAATATTGAAGTAATAATATTTCTGGACTGCAGGAACAGTGAACGTAGTTTAATATTGCAGTAATAATATTTCTGGACTGCAGGAACAGTGAATGTAGTTAAATATTGCAGTAGTAATATTTCTGGACTGCAGGAACAGTGAACGTAGTTAGATATTGCAGTAGAAATTTTTTTTTATACTTTTTTTACAATTTTTTTATACTTTTTTTATTATTTTTGTATAATTTTTTAGAATTTTTTAAATAATTTATTTAGAATTTTTTATAACAATGGACTTAGCAGGACAGAGCACAGGACAAATCACCACTGGACTCAGCAGGACAGAGCACAGGACAAAGCACCACTGGACTCAGCAGGACAGAGCACAGGACAAAGCACCACTGGACTCAGCAGGACAGAGCACAGGACAAAGCACCACTGGACTCAGCTGGACAGAGCACAGGACAAAGCACCACTGGACTCAGCAGGACAGAGCACAGGACAAAGCACCACTGGACTCAGCAGGACAGAGCACAGGACAAAGCACCACTGGACTCAGCAGGACAGAGCACAGGACAAAGCACCACTGGACTCTTTTAATATGTTGTTTTATAATTTGTCATAGCTCCTAAGTCCCCATCCTAAACTTTGTGTTTTCATTTTCACTATCAAAACCTTCTATTTTCTTTCTCATATGTGTTCTGTCTGAAAACATTATAGGTGCAGCTGATGAAGTGAAGGGTAGAAACTAAGGACTGATGACACAAGTAATGGACCCATCCGGCTCAAACATGCTGAATGGAATTATTGGAGTATTTCAATTGAATGTATGTATCACATAACTCTTCCTCCTCCCCCCGACAGTTTTAAAGAGAAGCAAATGGATTTGTGAGGATGGCCACCCCCCTTCCCAGGATGGAGATGACAGATAAAAACTATTTTAAAAAAATGCTTTTTTTTTTTTCTGAATAAGGCATTTTTTATGTTTTTATGTTTAAAGGTGTTTTACACTCTTTTTAAATATTTTTTAAATGAATGCTAAATCAAAATATTTAACTGCATGTAGTCCATTAGTATGTACTATGTTTGTATAGAGAGACTCTATGTCATAAGATGCAAGTTTGACAGTAGGGTTGATCGAGATATTGTCTATTTTAGACAATACATCTTTTGTATCCCTAATATATGAGTCCAAGCAAGTGACATGTTTACGCAGATGGTGATCGATGAACCTACTAGCTTTCTCAGTCAAGCTACCGTTACCAGACACTATCGGTCTCCCTGGGGGTGACTTTTCATTCTTATGAATCTTTGGTAACATGTATATCGTAGCAATTCTAGGATTGGTCACTTTGAGGAATTCATAATCCATTTTAGATATTATGTGGTTCTGAAAGGCTTGACCTATGATGTTATTATAAAGAGCTAAAAAATTAGCAGTAGGATTAAAGATAATTCGTTTGTAACAGTTTATGTCATTTAATTGACGATAGACTTCCTTAGTATACTGCTGTTTGGGCCATAAAACTTATAAATGTGTATTTTACACCTAAGGTAATATAAATTAGGTTTACAATGGAGCAGTGTCGCGGTTAGACAAATTCATTTTTGTCTTTTTATCAGTTATTTCTATTTAGGGTGGTATCTATTTTTCAACTTTTATATTTCGCTAATGGAATGCTTTATTTCAAATCAATAAAGACGTATTTAACAGATATTTAAACTTTAATAAAAAAATAAAAAACCTTTTTTGCCCATTTGAGTGCCCCACTAGATCATTTCTTTTTCTTTCCACCAAATATAAACCGCCTGTAGTAACCTACTAAGCCTAAAAAGGTTCTAAACTGTGACTTTTTCTCTGGTCTTGTCCAATTTTTGACTGCCTCCACTTTGTCTAGCTGGGGTTTTACATGCCCTCGACCAACAATGTACCCCAAATATTTGGCTTCTCTCATGGCTATGGCACATTTCTCTGGGTTAGCTGTTAACCCTGTGGACCGTAATGAAGCTAAGACCGCCTCTACTTTGGCTAAATGTGATCCCCAGTCTGGGGTATAAATCACTATATCGTCCAAGTAAGCAGCTGCATAAGCTGTGTGAGGTTGTAGCAATTTATTCATAGCCCTCTGGAAGGTGGCAGGTGCCCCATGCAACCCAAAGGGTAGGACTTTATATTGATAGAGACCATCAGGGGTGGAAAATGCAGTCTTTGGCTTGGCCGTGGAAGTTAGGGGAACTTGCCAATAACCCTTTGTTAGATCAAGGGTTGTTAAATAATTGCTACCAGCAAGATTTTCCACTAGTTCATCCACACGTGGCATCGGATAGGCATCAAACTGCGACATACTGTTTAGGCGCCTAAAGTCATTGCAGAACCTAATTGTCCCATTGGGTTTCGGGACAAGCACAATGGGACTATTCCATTCACTAGTGGCAGCTTTTAAATCATGTAAGTAAACCAATTTTATACTACACATATGTTTTTACCTGGTTTAATCTCCACCTAGGTACATAACTGTGCCAATGTTTTACTCTACTTCCCTGCTTTCTCTGCATATTGCCAGCTAAATGCCTCCTTTTGTTACAATATGAGAAACCTCACTGACAAGAGAGAGAACATGAAATATATTTCTGTGTAAGTGGGCATAAGCAATTGGGTATTTTCATTTCATGTGTGTGGAGAATGCAGTGTTATTTATTTCTTTATTGGAGACAAGGTTTTGCATGCACAAAGTATTGATTTAACACTCTTATATTGGAACACACCATGGATTTGAGACATTTTTATTTTGCAAGATATGTGTCTAATATTGTATTGTATGTTTTCCTCTAGGGATATAGTGGCTATGGTTGTGAAGGATTTTGTCCCAAAGAACATATATTATCTTTGAATGAGTTTATCAAATCATACTAAGGACTAAGTGTTGTAAATAGAATTGGGGCGATATAAGAAAATCGGTTGTCTGAACAGGCATTAGCACCTAATGTTGTGACCTAAGTGACCTGTGATTAGATGAATCCAGCACCATATGCTAACCTACTGACTGTAATACTCTCCTACCTACTATGAGGAATAGATGACCGGAGGCAAAAATGGTATAACACGGACTAAGGAAAACTTGTCAGGATGGGGGTGGGGTTGGCATCAGGATGCAGAAAGTGAGAGAAGGGCAGAAGCTGGCAAGTTATAAAGATTTCAGCAACACTCTCTTGCCTCTATTGGTTGTTGTTTCCTGTTTGTAACAGTTGAATGGTGAGTACTTCTGTCACTCACGCACATGATTTTAACAACATTCTGACTAATTGCCTCACCTTTAACAAATGGAACAGGCAAAAATATAGGTACTTTTTAAAAGTAGTTCGAAACAATTAAATTTCAAGCAGCTGATTTTCCTTCACTCACTGAACTCACCTGTGGTGAGTAGCAGGTGCCTGCAATATAAGCCTCACCCATTATATAAACTTGAATAGGGAAAATGACTCATTCTTCTGTTTTGCATCAATGTGTGTACTGTATGGAGTAAGGAAAGCAAACCAAATAATTGTCAGACAGAAGATTGTAGCAAAGCATTGATAATTTCAATCCTATAAATCAATCTCCAAAGAAATTGTACAAAATTTGAATGATGGAAGTGTTACAATTGATCAACAGCATACATGGAAACAATACTTACTAAGTATGGGATGTTTGACGCAAAACCAGCAAACACGCCTGTGGATAAAAGCTTAAAAATGACAAAGGCAATGTCACCAACAAGCAGTAAAGAGATAGGAAATTAGTAAAATCCCTTACAGAAATGTTGCTGGGAGCTTAATGTACGCGAGTATTGGGACTCGCCCCGACATCACACGCAGTGAGTCGTCTGAGCCAATTTGCTACCAACCCAGGAAGGCAACACTGGATCGCAGTAAAAAAAAATCCTAAGATACTTGAAAGGTTCTTTAAAGTTAAGATTTGTTAAAACCAAGAATTCAACTTGAGACTTTCTGTGATGCTGATTGGGGATCTGATGAGGATATTTGTCTTTCCTACACAGGGTACCTGTGTGCCTTGGCAGGTGCAACCATCAACTGGGTAAGCAGAAAATAGCCAACTGTTGCCCTATCCAACACTAAGGTGGAGGACATGGCACTCACAGGATCAGCAAAAGAAGCTTTATGGATAAAGGAGACGTTATGTGAAATCAGTTTTCTTAACTAGAATGAAACCATCAACATTGAGTGTGGTAACTGTGGAGCAATTGATTTGTTTTTAATTACAAAGCACCATGGACGGTCCAAACACATTGCTTTAAGACACCACTTCATCCGAGAGTTAGTGGAGAAGAAGTCTGTTAGTGTGAGGTATATATTCGGTGAGGACAATCCTGTTAATGAAGGGATTGCCATCACACTTGCTCATTGTATTCCTAGGATAATGTGGACTGGAATATATTTGAGTAAAGTTGATTTATTTTACCAAATGCTTATTTTGTTTTTCCCTTAACCCTTGAATTCTTGTTACAGGAAAAAGAGACTTTATTGAAAAGTCTTTTTTTGATGAGGTAAAATAGTTTTTTCTTTGTGACAGGAGGTGTTATTAAGTGAGGGTGGGTGTTAGTATAGGAGCGCTTAACTGAATCTACCTGTTGCTGTGGTGACCCGAATCGTCGGTGGTCTAGGAGGAAGTGGGGCAGAATGCCTATGTTTGTTTTGCACTACTGTGCATGCCCAGACCCTCCAAACCGGAAGATCAGCATTCAACGCTGCTCTTCCAGTCAGACAAAAGACAAGACCAGTTGCAGCTATAGAAGCTGCGTGGCGCATATAATATAAAGTCACCAAACTTATAGCAAACGTGACCGGAGGCTCCCCTGACCACAACAGAGGAGTCTGTGCCCACAACAAATATAAACCTGCACTGAAGTGCATTGTATTAGCGAACCTGCTGCTGCATATATGTATAAGCGTGCATCTGCATCTATATATACACAAGACTTCATAAAACTGTTATTGCCTGCTGTACCAAGTTACCAACTGTGAGTAGCTGCATCTATTTTCATCTTTAATAAACAGAAACCTGTTTAAGAAACAAAAGCGCCGTGGCATAACATCCACATTAACACTGCTGAACACACCTTTATTAGCATCAAAACGTATAACCAACACATTAAACTCTCCACAGGGACAGAATATTACCATTTCACCTATCCTTTAAAGATGCCTATTCCACAAATTTAGCCGAGGTTACGAGTGTTCTTAAGGCAACTACATTAATCCATTTATTTAAAGAACATTTATTTTAACCTTTTCTGCCTTTGCTACAAAATTGAAGGCTTAGAGAGGAGGGGTAGAGAGAGAGAGGGAGAGAGACTATACATTGTGTTATTTTTCTAAGCCAGGACAATTGGTTTTGAGACTGGACACAGTTGTAAAATGGTGATTATTTAGAGGTTAAATAAATGTGCAGAATTAAAAGATATGTGCAATATAAAATGGTACAGTGAGTTTACTGAGTGGCAGTAAGGATGGAAGGATGTACACACACACAGTGTTGGCCTGGGGCATGAAGGGCCCACCTGGAGACTGCAATGCTAGGGGCCCACCAGAGAGGGTGTGGCCAGCCATCATAGAGGCGAGACCAACAGTATTCCCTCTCTTAGGACACCCCCTCTATAGGACTACATAGATCTACTACAAGCTATAAGTTTGAGGGCTGGACTCTCGAGTTTTGTGTTTTTCAGTTTTAAGTGGAATAATACTGTTACCTGTGCTGCCCATATAACAATGACGTTGAGAGGGTTGCTGGAGATTTGTGTCCGCTTCTTTCAGTGTCACCAGCTTGTCACCTGGGTCAGGTTAATTTGTCTCCTTGTGTTTTCAGGAACAAACGACTTTATTTGGCAGGGAAACCGATGATTTTCTCTACAGAAGACAGCAACATTGTGCACAGTATCACCATACTAGTAAAGGTGCCATCTGTAGACGATGGGCCGTCACCTGGTCCTTCGCTTGAAGTTCGTGGTACTATGTGCCCTCAGTACTGCCCTAGCCGGGGGTGCCCGGGAACGCACGAGGTGTTGGGATGTTGCCTTCTGCACAGAGTAAGGCACTTTGCTCGAAACCACTTTCCCTTTGCCTTGGCCTTTTTGCCGGGGCACCTGCACGATAGTGTGCTTACACATAGTCTCCCCGCCGCCGTCGCAGTGTTGTTCTGGAGTCACTTGTCACCTGTTCTGTAAGCTCCACCCTAACAACAGAGGGGGCGGAGCTTATTCGAGGCGGGGCCTACCGGTGGTTAGCCCGGCTGGCCAGTCCGAGGCTGTACACACAGGTACTTATTAAGAGAGATAATAGCTTTTGTTTCTTCAGTGTGCTGTTGACAAGAGTGGCATAATAATAACATCTTAATATTGTCTCAATTAATCATAACATATTATGTTGCACAGCTCATCATGTTTATGATGAGGCTTGTTAAACACTCACCCCCTCACTTTTGTTTCAGGTCATAGTAGAAAATAGAGTAGGAGGATGAAAGTGGTGCTTGGAGATTGCTACATATAGCACAAATGTATTACTGAATCTGGTTAAAAACAGCTTTAAACTCAAGAATATATCCAAGGGAAATGTAGGTATTTTTCCTCCTGGTTAAATGGATCAATCACTGTTCACTGTATATAGCCATAACTTAACAAGCAATAACATTTGCTAGTTAAGCAAACCTCCAAACTGACTGAATATCAGATAGAACTCCCTAGCTATTACCATGTTCTATTTCTAAGCTTAAAATTATACCAAACAGCTGCATCACTGGGTGGACAATGTTACAATTGAATCAGTAAACATTAATAAATGCATTGGCAATTGACATTAAAATAAAACACCTGGATATGTGTGACATGCGGGTCGGAAAGGGTTAATAACAAAAAAAACACCTGGATTGTCCAAAAATGACAAAAAGTAACCCAACATTATATCTTACACTCACAATTCAACTGAAAGTTTTGCCCCCACTAGCAGTTAGTTCAAGAGCTGAAGTTTTTAGGAATTCTTCAGTTACTACCTGGTTCATCCCAAACTCGAATCACAATCCAGTTTAATATGTAGAGTTACTGTAAGCCAAAAAATTATCTTCCTAAAAAAAAGTCTATTTGACATGTGAAGTCTTCAAGAATACTAGAGATGAGCGGGCTCGGATTGCGCTAATCCGAGCCCATCCGAACAGTGCGGATCCGACGGGATCCGAGCACTGTTTGGGTATTTCCGGCGGGCAAAAAAAATGAAACAGAGGCTATGACGTCCAAGTCTCGCGTCGGATCTCGCGAGACTCGAATTGCATAAATTCCCCGCTTACGGCCGCCATCTTCAGTCGGGCTCAAATCAGGGAAGAGGGAGGTTGTAGTTTCTAGTGGTGCTCCTGTGTCCTGTGTCCTGTGTCCTGTCACTCTGTCCTGCTTACTCCAGTGGTTACTTTGTCCTGTGCTCTGTCCTGCTGATCAGTTCAGTGGTGCTTTTGTCCTTTGCTCTGTCCTGCTGAGTCCAGTGGTGCTTTGTCCAGTGCTCTGTCCTGCTGAGTCCAGTGGTGCTGTGTCCTGTGCTTTGTTCTGCTAAGTCCATTCATTTGTTCTTTTAAAGTTATTTAAATATCATAAAAAAATGTAAAAAAAATTATACAAAAATAATTAAAAAAAATATACAAAAATTGTACAAAAATAATTAAAAAAAATATATAAAAAAAATTATACAAAGCAATTTAAAAAAAATATAAAAAGATTATTAAATATATAAATACGTTCACTGTTCCTGCAGTCCAGAAATATTAGTACTGCAATATATATAAATACGTTCAATGTTCCTGCAGTCCAGAAATATTAGTACTGCAATATATAAATATGTTCACTGTTCCTGCAGTCCATAAATATTAGTACTGCAATATATAAATATGTTCACTGTTCCTGCAGTCCATAAATATTAGTACTGCAATATATATATAAATACGTTCACTGTTCCTGCAGTCCAGAAATATTAGTACTGCAATATATAAATATGTTCACTGTTCCTGCAGTCCAGAAATATTAGTACTGCAATATATAAATACGTTCACTGTTCCTGCAGTCCAGAAATATTAGTACTGCAATATATATAAATACGTTCACTGTTCCTGCAGTCCAGAAATATTAGTACTGCAATATATAAATATGTTCACTGTTCCTGCAGTCCATAAATATTAGTACTGCAATATATATATAAATACGTTCACTGTTCCTGCAGTCCAGAAATATTAGTACTGCAATATATAAATACGTTCACTGTTCCTGCAGTCCAGAAATATTAGTACCAGAGATTAAACTATAATGGAGTACAAAAATTTGGAGGATAAAGTAGGGAAAGATCAAGACCCACTTCCTCCTAATGCTAAAGCTGCTGCCACTAGTCATGACATAGACGATAAAATGCCATCAACGTCGTCTGCCAAGGCCGATGCCCAATCTCTTAGTAGAGGGCATGTAAAATCAAAAAGCCAAAGTTCACTAAAATTAGTAATAAAAGAAAATTAAAATCACCTGAGGAGAAACGTAAACTTGCCAATATGCCATTTATGACACGGAGTGGCAAGGAACGGCTTAGGCCCTGGCCCGTGTTCATGACTAGTGGTTCAGCTTCACCCAAGGATCTAAGCCCTCCTCCTCCCCCCCCTCTAAAAACTTTAAGAGACTTAAGCTGTCATCAACAACACAGCAAACAACTCTGCCTTCTAAAGAGATGGCATCACAAATCCCCAAGGCGAGTCCAAGGGTGTTGGTGGTTGCAAAGCCTGACCTTCCTATCACTGTACGGGAAGAGGTGGCTCCTTCCACCATTTGCAGCATGCCCTCTGCATATGCTGGAAGGATTACCCACAGTCCAGTTACAGATTTGGCTAATGAAGGTGTGAATGTTGTACACCGGTAGGAGGATATTGATTTAGCTGGCGCTGAGGAGGAACTTGACGAGGAGGATACTGATGTGGTTATCTTAAATGAGGCACCAGGGGGGGGGGAAACAGTTCTTGTCCATGGGGTGAAAAAGCCCATCGGCATGCCTGGGCAGAAGACCAAAAAATCCACCTCTTCGGTCTGGAGTTATTTCTATCCAAATCCGGACAACAAATGTATGGCCATATGTACCTTATGTAAAGCTCAAATAAGCAGGGGTAAAGATCTTGGCCACCTAGGGACATCCTCCCTTATACGACACCTGAAGAACCTTCATAGTACAGTGTTTAGTTCTGGACCTGTGGCTAGGACCGTCAGCAGTCCAGGGACACCTAAATCCCTTGGTCCTGTTGTATCCACACCAGCAACACCCTCCTCGTCAATTTCCTCCACGATCTCGATCAGAGATAGTCCTGCAGTCCAGAAATATTAGTACCAGAGATTAAACTACGTTCACTGTTCCTGCAGTCCAGAAATATTAGTACCAGAGATTAAACTACGTTCACTGTTCCTGCAGTCCAGAAATATTAGTACCAGAGATTAAACTACGTTCACTGTTCCTGCAGTCCAGAAATATTAGTACCAGAGATTAAACTACGTTCACTGTTCCTGCAGTCCAGAAATATTAGTACCAGAGATTAAACTACATTCACTGTTCCTGCAGTCCAGAAATATTAGTACCAGAGATTAAACTACGTTCACTGTTTCTGATTTGTTTGTTAAAGTGTGAATGTCCTATTTCAACAACATCAGGGTGGGTGGGAGGGCCCAAGGACAATTCCATCTTGCACCTCTAGCAAACTCTTGCAAACTGTCATCCTGTCTGCCACTGCAGTGCCACTCCTAGATGGGCCACGTGTTTGTGCCGCCCACTTGTGTCGCTTAGCTTAGACATCCAGCTACCTCGGTGCAACCTTTTGGACTAAAAACAATATTGTGAGGTGTGAGGTGTTCAGAATAGACTGGAAATTAGTGGAAATGAATGTCATTGAGGTTAATAATAGTGTAGGAGTGAAAAAAAAAACAAAAATATGGATTTTAGCACCTTTTTATGCTTTTTTAAAAAAAAAATCAGAACCCCAAACCCAAAATCACAACCAAAACATTTCGTGGGGTGTTTTGGCAAAACAAATCAGAACCCAAAACCTCAAGCTAATCAGAACCCAAAACCCAAAACACCAAAAGTGGCCGGTGCACACCCCTAGTATAAAGAATACAGTCTTGACCTGCCCCTTAGATTGGGCAGAACAGTCACCAAAAAGCAGGATTGTCCCACTAGACCAGGCTTGGCTAACCTGTTGTACTCCAGGTGTTGTGAAACTATAAGCCTCAGCATGCTTTGCCAATATATAGCAGCTTATTGCTGTAAGGGTATGCTGGGACTTGTAGTTTCACAACACCTGGAGTACCACAAGTTAGCCAAGCCTGCACTAGACTCAACATTTAACAGACTGTCCTACCTGTTGTTGTCACTTTTACCACCTGTGGCAGCTGGTTTCTTTAGTTGCAGCTTGTCTGGATCCAGGAATGTTGAGGGCCCTATTTGGAAAAAATAATGGGTACATTTAGAAACGCCAACCATCCCTGCCATTAAATCAACAGCACCCACATTCAATTATAGACCCAAACCACCTCAGCATTAAAGGTCCCATCACCCCTTCCCTATAGTGTTCTCTGTGCAATCCCCCCTCACTATAGTTTAGTATAGTCAGCCCCCCTATAGTTTAGTATAGATAGGCAGCCCCCCTATACCACATAGTAGTAGTGCCTCCAAAACAATGTTATGCCACACAGTAGTGCCCCAATGTTATGCCACACAGTAGTGTCCCAATGTTATGCCACATATGCCCCCAATGTTATGCCACACAGTAGTGCCCCAGAGTTATGCCACATATGCCCCCAAAGTTATGCCACACAGTAGTGCCCCAATGTTATGCCACATATGTCCCCAATGTTATGCCACACATTAGTGCCCCAGGGTTATGCCACACAGCAGTGCCTCAAATGTGATGCCACATAGTGCCCCCATTGTTATGCCAAACAGTAGTGCCCCAATGTTATGCCACATATGCCCCCAAAGTTATGCCACACAGTAATGCCCCAAAGTTATGCCACATAGTGCCTCCAATGTTATGCCACCCAGTAGTGCCCCAAATGTTATGCCACGCAAGTGACCACAATACACACATACACACACATAATCACAATATAAATAAATGGTTAAAAAATATACTGAACTTACCTATATGTTGATATTGCTGCAGGGCAGGCTCTGCTCCTTCTCCCTTCTTCATACGGCGGGAAGATCAGCTGACAGGGGGAGGGAGCAGGTCACATGATCGCAGCTGCAATCGCAATTGAGCAGCGGGGATGCCGGGTCCTCGTGAGGGGCCTCCAGGTATGCTCCGCCCACGTGTAAAAAGGGGTGTGGCTGTATGGTAGCCGGGCCTATCGGTGTTTTAACCGGTAGTCCGCTGGGCCAGTCCGACACTGTGTGTATATATACTTTGAATTGAATAAATGCATTTATTGATTGAATATTTATTCAGAGTCGGTTTATTTTTTCATTTTGTATATGAAAGATTATATTTTATTTAATAGATTTGTATTATAATATTTATTATTATTGTATGATAAGTGGAATCAAAGATCAACATAACTCTTGTTAATGGACCATTACAAGGAGTTCTTTTAAAAGATCCTCACCTGATTAAAATGAAGACATCTAATTAAGGGGCAGGAATTTCAAGTGAAAATGCTTTAAACAAGCTGTAAATCCATAACAAAACATCTTTGAGATTCTTATTTGAAGACAAAATATGTCAACAGAAGCAAACCTTACATGAAATTTAGTAGAGAGAAAATGTTATAGAAAACAACTATTTTGAATGCTTGAATATTGGAAAACCAGTTCCATATGCAATCAAAATCAGCAGCTGCATCTAGCAATTTGGCCACTTATGTACTTGTATATTGTTTCTAAAATTACTGTTATATAGGATACAAGCCAATGATTGTCTGATATGGAGCTTTGATCACAAATTTGTGGGCCATTATATCTAGTGGTAAATTACTCTGTTTTGTGAACACAAAAGGGTATGTGCAAATTATATTGGGACTGTGAATTTTGGAGCAAATGGGAGGTCTGAGTGGCAAGTGGTAGAAGTTTGGAGAAGCATTTGGCTACATTTTGTGATAAGTGATGTAAGGTTGTCGAGGTTCTATTCTAGTTGTTTTTTCCTTACTGAAATTAAGAATAATGTGTGGCCCGATTAAAGTTTAGAAGGCCACACATCACAGCAATAAATAGTGTAAGGGTTTGTAAAAGCCAGTCTATATAGGGATATAGCTGTAAAATCAAACTGAAAGTATATATACCACCAGAAGACTGGGCTAATGTCTGTGGAATTGTAAATTGCGTTCTGAAGAATAGTGGGAAAAATTCCTAAAACAAGAACGGAAAACTCTTAGCTGGCTGCAAAAATGTTTGAGATCTGTGATTTCTGCAAAAGGTGATGTTACTAAATGACAGGGTGTCCAGAACTTTGTAAATGTCAAATTCACCACTTCATTTTTTTGTTTAAATTGCAAAATTTTGCAAATTAACAGTGCATTAAATTAGAGATGAGCGCACTCGGATTTTGTGAATCCGAGCCCACCCGAACCTTTCCGATCCGAGTCAGATCCGGGTATTGGCGCCAAATGAAAACTTGAAACCGAGGCTCTGAGTCATAATCCCGCCGTCGGATCTCGCGATACTCGGATCCTATAAATTCCCCGCTAGTCGCCGCCATCTTCACTCGGGCATTGAACAGGGTAGAGGGAGGGTGTGTTAGGTGGTCCCCTGTCCTGGTAGATCTCGTGCTGTGCTGTTTAGTTCTGTGCTGTGCTGTGCTGTGTTCTGCAGTATCAGTCCAGTGGTGCTGTGTGCTGTGCTCTGTCAATTTTGAGTTCAGTGGTGCTGCTGGGTCCTGTGCTGTGTCCTGTTCAGTCCAGTGGTGCTGTGTCCTGTGCTCTGTGCTTCTAAGGGCATAGTTATTTCCCCATTATTCCCAAGTGTTTTAAAAAATAAAAGAAAGTTACAAAAAAATATACAAAAAAATTATTTTAAAAACAATTATTTACAACAAAATTTGCAAAACCAATCCTGCAGTATAAGCCCATTGGTACTGCAATATTACCAAGTTCACACATTCAACAGTAAAAGTCCAGTGGTGCTGTGTGCTGTGCTCTGTCAATTTTGAGTTCAGTGGTGCTGCTGGGTCCTGTGCTGTGTCCTGTTCAGTCCAGTGGTGCTGTGTCCTGTGCTCTGTGCTTCTAAGGGCATAGTTATTTCCCCATTATTCCCAAGTGTTTTAAAAAATAAAAAAAAAGTTATAAAAAAAATACCAAAAAATAATTACGAAAAAAAATAATTACAACAAAATTTGCTAAACCAATCCTGCAGTATAAGCCCATTGGTACTGCAATATTATATTACCAAGTTCACTGATTCAGCAGTATAAGTCCAGTGGTACTGATCTTTTACAAAGTTCACTGATTCAGCAGCATAAGTCCAGTGGTACTGCTATTACAGAGTTCACTGATTCAGCAGTATAAGTCCAGTGGTACTGCTATTACAAAGTTCACTGATTCAGCAGTATAAGTCCAGTGGTACTGCTATTACAAAGTTCACTGATTCAGCAGTATAAGTCCAGTGGTACTGCTATTACAAAGTTCACTGATTCAGCAGTGTATAAGTCCAGTGGTTCTGCTATTACAAAGTTCACTGATTCAGCAGTATAAGTCGAGTGGTACTGCTAATACAAAGTTCACTGATTCAGCAGTGTATAAGTCCAGTGGTACTGCTATTACAAAGTTCACTGATCCAGCAGTATAAGTCCAGTGGTACTGCTATTACAAAGTTCACTGATTCAGCAGTGTATAAGTCCAGTGGTACTGCTATTACAAAGTTCACTGATTCAGCAGTGTATAAGTCCAGTGGTACTGCTATTACAAAGTTCACTGATCCAGCAGTATAAGTCCAGTGGTACTGCTATTACAAAGTTCACTGATTCAGCAGTGTATAAGTCCAGTGGTACTGCTATTACAAAGTTCACTGATTCAGCAGTATAAGTCCAGTGGTACTGCTATTACAAAGATCACTGATTCAGCATTGTATAAGTCCAGTGGTACTGCTATTACAAAGTTCACTGATTCAGCAGTATAAGTTCAGTGGTACTGCTATTACAAAGTTCACTGATTCAGCAGTATAAGTCCAGTGGTACTGCTATTACAAAGTTCACTGATTCAGCAGTATAAGTCCAGTGGTACTGCTATTACAAAGATCACTGATTCAGCATTGTATAAGTCCAGTGGTACTGCTATTACAAAGTTCACTGATTCAGCAGTATAAGTTCAGTGGTACTGCTATTACAAAGTTCACTGATTCAGCAGTATAAGTCCAGTGGTACTGCTATTACAAAGTTCACTGATTCAGCAGTGTATAAGTCCAGTGGTACTGCTATTACAAAGTTCACTGATTCAGCAGTGTATAAGTCCAGTGGTACTGCTATTACAAAGTTCACTGATCCAGCAGTATAAGTCCAGTGGTACTGCTATTACAAAGTTCACTGATTCAGCAGTGTATAAGTCCAGTGGTACTGCTATTACAAAGTTCACTGATTCAGCAGTATAAGTCCAGTGGTACTGCTATTACAAAGTTCACTGATTCAGCAGTATAAGTCCAGTGGTACTCTCCTATGCCGCATATAATTTTTAAAGGCTTTGCCGAGTGTGTGTGGCTTAGGGGTACGCTCTCTTGTGCTAAATATAATGGAAAACCAAAATTTGGAGGATAAAGTAGGGAAAGATCAAGACCCACTTCCTCCTAATGCTGAAGCTGCTGCCACTAGTCATGACATAGACGATGAAATGCCATCAACGTCGTCTGGCAAGCCCGATGCCCAATCTCCTAGTACAGGGCATGTAAAATCCAAAAAGCCCAAGTTCTCAAAAAATACCAAAAAGAGAAACTTAAAATCATCTGAGGAGAAACGTAAAGTTGGCAATATGCCATTTACGACACGTAGTGGCAAGGAACGGCTTAGGCCCTGGCCCGTGTTCATGACTAGTGGTCCAGCTTCACCCAAGGATCTAAGCCCTCCTCCTCCCCCACCCCTACAAAAAATTTAAGAGAGTTATGCTGTCAGCAACAACAACAAAACAGCAAAGAACTCTGCCTTCTAAACAGATGACCTCACAAATCCCCAAGGCGAGTCCAAGGGTGTTGTTGGCTGTGAACCCTGACCTTCCCATCACTGTACGGGAAGAGGTGACTCCATCCAGCAATTGCAGCACGCCCTCTGCATATGCTGGAAGGATCACCCACAGTCCAGTTACAGATTTGGCTAATGAAGGTGTGAATGTAGTACACCGGGAGGAGGATATTGATGTAGCTGGCGCTGAGGAGGATGTTGATGATTATGATGCAGACAGATACCAAATTGCCTTTCTCAATTTCTATTTATATTCCAGATTATATAACGGCTGAATAGTTTTCTGTTTTACTCCTAGTGGAGAGGGGATCTGATGCAGACAGATACCAAACTGCCTTTGTCCATTTCTTTGTATATTTTAATTTCTAGTTCTACAGTCTATGCAGGCTTCTTTATTTATATTCA
Source organism: Mixophyes fleayi (assembly GCF_038048845.1). Lineage (NCBI taxonomy): Eukaryota > Metazoa > Chordata > Amphibia > Anura > Limnodynastidae > Mixophyes > Mixophyes fleayi. The sequence continues at coordinate 165,376,377 of NC_134404.1, read as the reverse complement.
ACTACAAGTGTAGGGCGGGGGGGGCATAGATAGCCACCAAAGTAACGTGGTCCATTTAATTTCACTTTCTAGCTCCACAGTCTGTGCAGCCTGCTTTTTTTATCTTCAAAGTATTTATATTTACAAGCCTTACAATCTAAATTAACTGGAGGTAGTGACGGGTAGAACTCCAAAAGGCAGTTTGGAAGCCCCTGTACAAACTGGCTCTATTTTTTAACTGAGTTGTCCCCCCTCCAGTGTGTACTCGGAAAGAGTTTTTAGGGCAGCGGGAACCTGGTCAGCGGCGAAGGAGGTTGCTTCCTTACAACGTTGAAAAAATGATGTTTATAAAAATGAATAATCAATTCCTCAATGAAGTACAGCACTGCCCTCCAGACAGTACAGAGGGACCTGTGGTTGTGGAGTCCAGCGGGGACGAATTGATAATGTGTGAGGAGGAGGAAGTACACACTGTAGGGGGAGAGGAATCAGAGGTTGAGGATGAGGACGACATCTTTCCTCAGTAGAGCCTCTTTAGTTTGTACAGTGAGAGATGAATTGTTTTATTGGTGTGGGGGCCCAAACAAACCAATCATTTCAGCCACAGTTGTTTGGTAGGCCCTGTCGCTGAAATGATTGGTTTGTTAAAGTGTGCATGTCCTATTTCAACAACATAAGGGTGGGTGGGAGGGCCCAAGGACAATTCCATCTTGCAACTCTTTTTTTGGCATTATGTGACCATTCAACAGTCGTTTGCCATGTTCAAAAAGTAAAAGAAAATGCCAACAAATTCAATAAATTAAATCAAAAGTTAAATGCCCTGTCATTATTTAAAACAAGAGGTTTTGACGTGCTAGGATTAGTGTAGTGTTAAGATGTTATAAACACTACACTTGGAACTTGGAGGAGGTATTGTGGCCCCGGTATCAAATTGGGTACCGGGGCCACCCCACTACACAGTCCAGATATTTGTTTGGTGGAATTCGGACCAGTTGAGGGTGTATTTATTTTATTGTGGCCCCGGTATCAAATTGGGTACTGGGGCCACCCCACTACGCAGTCCAGATACTTGTTTGGTGGAATTCTGACCAGTTGAGGGTGTATTTATTTTATTGTGGCCCCGGTATCAAATTGGGTACCGGGGCCACCCCAATACGCAGTCCAGATACTTGTTTGGTGGAATTCTGACCAGTTGAGGGTTTTATTATTATATTGTGGGGACCACTCTATACCACACTACCACTCTATACCACTCTATTTAATACTTTAATTCTATTTAATACTTTAATTCTATTACTACTTCCCATAAAGAGGAACTGCCGCTTCTATTTAATACTTTAATTCTATTAGTAGTTACCATAAAGAGGAACAAATTAAACAAATTTTACCAAAAGTATAATATGACTTACAAACACTACACTTGAAAGATGGTGCCTTTAAATGAAAAAGTCAGTCTTCATTGCACGACTATGTGCAACAGGGACAGTTTTTTGGTTTACAAAGTCAACCAATAACACTTCGACCCTGTCTGTCTTTAACATACTTGATGGGATCTCAATGATGAATGGTCTGTACCATGGTTGGAGGAGGTATTGTGGCCCCGGTACCAAATTGAAGACCGGGGCCACTCCACTATGCAGTCCAGATAAAGGTGTATCAGATATTAAACAACGTTGACTGTTGCTGCAAAAATTTTAAATAATATTGTGGGGAACACTACACTACGCAGTCCATAAACTTTTTGGGTGGAATTCAGACCCGTGTAGGGTTTTTTAATAATATTGTGGCCCCGGTAAAAAATTGTGCACCGGGGCCACCCCACTACACAGTCCAGAACCTTTTTTTTGGGAATTCAGACCCGTGGAGGGTTTTTTAATTATATTGTGGTGACCACTCCTCTACACAGTCCATATACATTTATTGGTGCGAATCATACAAGTTCAGGGTTTTTAATTTATATTGTGGTGACCCACTCCTCTACGCAGTCCAGGTACATCTATTGGTGCGAATCATACAAGTTCAGGGTTTTTAATTTATATTGTGGTGACCCACTCCTCTACGCAGTCCAGGTACATTATTCGGTGCGATTCATACCAGTTGATGGTTTTCTTATTATATATATTGTGGTGACCCACTCCTCTACGCAGTCCAGGTACATTATTGGTGCGAATCATACAAGTTCAGGGTTTTTAATTTATATTGTGGTGACCCACTCCTCTACGCAGTCCAGGTATATTATTCGGTGCGATTCATACCAGTTGATGGTTTTCTTATTATACATATTGTGGTGACCCACTCCTCTACGCAGTCCAGGTACATTATTGGTGCGAATCATACAAGTTCAGGGTTTTTAATTTATATTGTGGTGACCCACTCCTCTACGCAGTCCAGGTACATTATTCGGTGCGATTCATACCAGTTGATGGTTTTCTTATTATATATATTGTGGTGACCCACTCCTCTACGCAGTCCAGGTACATTATTGGTGCGAATCATACAAGTTCAGGGTCTTTAATTTATATTGTGGTGACCCACTCCTCTACGCAGTCCAGGTACATTATTCGGTGCGATTCATACCAGTTGATGGTTTTCTTATTATATATATTGTGGTGACCCACTCCTCTACGAAGTCCAGGTACATTATTGGCGCGAATCATACAAGTTCAGGGTTTTTCATTTATATTGTGGTGACCCACTCCTCTACGCAGTCCAGGTACATTATTCGGTGCGATTCATACCAGTTGATGGTTTTCTTATTATATATATTGTGGTGACCCACTCCTCTACGCAGTCCAGGTACATTATTGGTGCGAATCATACAAGTTCAGGGTTTTTAATTTATATTGTGGTGACCCACTCCTCTACGCAGTCCAGGTACATTATTGGTGCGAATCATACAAGTTCAGGGTTTTTAATTTATATTGTGGTGACCCACTCCTCTACGCAGTCCAGGTACATTATTGGTGCGAATCATACAAGATTAGGGTTTTTAATTTATATTGTGGTGACCCACTCCTCTACGCAGTCCAGGTACATTATTCGGTGCGATTCATACCAGTTGATGGTTTTCTTATTATATATATTGTGGTGACCCACTCCTCTACGCAGTCCAGGTACATTATTGGTGCGAATCATACAAGTTCAGGGTTTTTAATTTATATTGTGGTGACTCACTCCTCTACGCAGTCCAGGTACATTATTCGGTGCGATTCATACCAGTTGATGGTTTTCTTATTATATATATTGTGGTGATCCACTCCTCTACGCAGTCCAGGTACATTATTGGTGCGAATAATACAAGTTCAGGGTTTTTAATTTATATTGTGGTGACCCACTCCTCTACGCAGTCCAGGTACATTATTGGTGCGAATCATACAAGATTAGGGTTTTTAATTTATATTGTGGTGACCCACTCCTCTACGCAGTCCAGGTACATTATTCGGTGCGATTCATACCAGTTGATGGTTTTCTTATTGTATATATTGTGGTGACCCACTCTTCTACACAGTCCAGATTCATTTATTGGTGCGAATCATACAAGTTCAGGGTTTTTAATTTATATTGTGGTGACCCACTCCTCTACGCAGTCCAGGTACATTATTGGTGCGAATCATACAAGTTCAGGGTTTTTAATTTATATTGTGGTGACCCACTCCTCTACGCAGTCCAGGTACATTATTGGTGCGAATCATACAAGATTAGGGTTTTTAATTTATATTGTGGTGACCCACTCCTCTACGCAGTCCAGGTACATTATTCGGTGCGATTCATACCAGTTGATGGTTTTCTTATTATATATATTGTGGTGACCCACTCCTCTACGCAGTCCAGGTACATTATTGGTGCGAATCATACAAGTTCAGGGTTTTTAATTTATATTGTGGTGACTCACTCCTCTACGCAGTCCAGGTACATTATTCGGTGCGATTCATACCAGTTGATGGTTTTCTTATTATATATATTGTGGTGACCCACTCCTCTACGCAGTCCAGGTACATTATTGGTGCGAATAATACAAGTTCAGGGTTTTTAATTTATATTGTGGTGACCCACTCCTCTACGCAGTCCAGGTTCATTATTCGGTGTGATTCATACCAGTTGATGGTTTTCTTATTATATATATTATGGTGACCCACTCCTCTACGCAGTCCAGGTACATTATTCGGTGTGATTCATACCAGTTGATGGTTTTCTTATTATATATATTGTGGTGACCCACTCCTCTACGCAGTCCAGGTACATTATTGGTGCGAATCATACAAGTTCAGGGTTTTTAATTTATATTGTGGTGACTCACTCCTCTACGCAGTCCAGGTACATTATTCGGTGCGATTCATACCAGTTGATGGTTTTCTTATTATATATATTGTGGTGACCCACTCCTCTACGCAGTCCAGGTACATTATTGGTGCGAATAATACAAGTTCAGGGTTTTTAATTTATATTGTGGTGACCCACTCCTCTACGCAGTCCAGGTTCATTATTCGGTGTGATTCATACCAGTTGATGGTTTTCTTATTATATATATTATGGTGACCCACTCCTCTACGCAGTCCAGGTACATTATTCGGTGTGATTCATACCAGTTGATGGTTTTCTTATTATATATATTGTGGTGACCCACTCCTCTACGCAGTCCAGGTACATTATTGGTGCGAATCATACAAGTTCAGGGTTTTTAATTTATATTGTGGTGACCCACTCCTCTACGCAGTCCAGGTACATTATTCGGTGCGATTCATACCAGTTGATGGTTTTCTTATTATATATATTGTGGTGACCCACTCCTCTACGCAGTCCAGGTACATTATTGGTGCGAATCATACAAGTTCAGGGTCTTTAATTTATATTGTGGTGACCCACTCCTCTACGCAGTCCAGGTACATTATTCGGTGCGATTCATACCAGTTGATGGTTTTCTTATTATATATATTGTGGTGACCCACTCCTCTACGCAGTCCAGGTACATTATTGGCGCGAATCATACAAGTTCAGGGTTTTTAATTTATATTGTGGTGACCCACTCCTCTACGCAGTCCAGGTACATTATTCGGTGCGATTCATACCAGTTGATGGTTTTCTTATTGTATATATTGTGGTGACCCACTCCTCTACACAGTCCAGATTCATTTATTGGTGCGAATCATACAAGTTCAGGGTTTTTAATTTATATTGTGGTGACCCACTCCTCTACGCAGTCCAGGTACATTATTGGTGCGAATCATACAAGTTCAGAGTTTTTAATTTATATTGTGGTGACCCACTCCTCTACGCAGTCCAGGTACATTATTGGTGCGAATCATACAAGATTAGGGTTTTTAATTTATATTGTGGTTACCCACTCCTCTACGCAGTCCAGGTACATTATTCGGTGCGATTCATACCAGTTGATGGTTTTCTTATTGTATATATTGTGGTGACCCACTCTTCTACACAGTCCAGATTCATTTATTGGTGCGAATCATACAAGTTCAGGGTTTTTAATTTATATTGTGGTGACCCACTCCTCTACGCAGTCCAAGTACATTATTGGTGCGAATCATACAAGTTCAGGGTTTTTAATTTATATTGTGGTGACCCACTCCTCTACGCAGTCCAGGTACATTATTGGTGCGAATCATACAAGATTAGGGTTTTTAATTTATATTGTGGTGACCCACTCCTCTACGCAGTCCAGGTACATTATTCGGTGCGATTCATACCAGTTGATGGTTTTCTTATTATATATATTGTGGTGACCCACTCCTCTACGCAGTCCAGGTACATTATTGGTGCGAATCATACAAGTTCAGGGTTTTTAATTTATATTGTGGTGACTCACTCCTCTACGCAGTCCAGGTACATTATTCGGTGCGATTCATACCAGTTGATGGTTTTCTTATTATATATATTGTGGTGACCCACTCCTCTACGCAGTCCAGGTACATTATTGGTGCGAATAATACAAGTTCAGGGTTTTTAATTTATATTGTGGTGACCCACTCCTCTACGCAGTCCAGTTTCATTATTCGGTGTGATTCATACCAGTTGATGGTTTTCTTATTATATATATTGTGGTGACCCACTCCTCTACGCAGTCCAGGTACATTATTCGGTGTGATTCATACCAGTTGATGGTTTTCTTATTATATATATTGTGGTGACCCACTCCTCTACGCAGTCCAGGTACGTTATTGGTGCGAATCATACAAGTTCAGGGTTTTTAATTTATATTGTGGTGACCCACTCCTCTACGCAGTCCAGGTACATTATTCGGTGCGATTCATACCAGTTGATGGTTTTCTTATTATATATATTGTGGTGACCCACTCCTCTACGCAGTCCAGGTACATTATTGGTGCGAATCATACAAGTTCAGGGTTTTTAATTTATATTGTGGTGACCCACTCCTCTACGCAGTCCAGGTACATTATTCGGTGCGATTCATACCAGGTGATGGTTTTCTTATTATATATATTGTGGTGACCCACTCCTCTATGCAGTCCAGGTACATTATTGGTGCAAATCATACAAGTTCAGGGTTTTTAATTTATATTGTGGTGACCCACTCCTCTACGCAGTCCAGGTACATTATTCGGTGCGATTCATACCAGTTGATGGTTTTCTTATTATATATATTGTGGTGACCCACTCCTCTACGCAGTCCAGGTACATTATTGGTGCGAATCATACAAGTTCAGGGTTTTTAATTTATATTGTGGTGACCCACTCCTCTACGCAGTCCAGGTACATTATTCGGTGCGATTCATACCAGTTGATGGTTTTCTTATTATATATATTGTGGTGACCCACTCCTCTACGCAGTCCAGGTACATTATTGGTGCGAATCATACAAGTTCAGGGTTTTTAATTTATATTGTGGTGACCCACTCCTCTACGCAGTCCAGGTACATTATTCGGTGCGATTCATACCAGTTGATGGTTTTCTTATTGTATATATTGTGGTGACTAACTCCTCTACACAGTCCAGATTCATTTATTGGTGCGAATCATACAAGTTCAGGGTTTTTAATTTATATTGTGGTGACCCACTCCTCTACGCAGTCCAGGTACATTATTGGTGCGAATCATACAAGTTCAGGGTTTTTAATTTATATTGTGGTGACCCACTCCTCTACGCAGTCCAGGTACATTATTGGTGCGAATCATTCAAGATTAGGGTTTTTAATTTATATTGTGGTGACCCACTCCTCTACGCAGTCCAGGTACATTATTCGGTGCGATTCATACCAGTTGATGGTTTTCTTATTGTATATATTGTGGTGACCCACTCCTCTACACAGTCCAGATTCATTTATTGGTGCGAATCATACAAGTTCAGGGTTTTTAATTTATATTGTGGTGACCCACTCCTCTACGCAGTCCAGGTACATTATTGGTGCGAATCATACAAGTTCAGGGTTTTTAATTTATATTGTGGTGACCCACTCCTCTACGCAGTCCAGGTACATTATTGGTGCGAATCATACAAGATTAGGGTTTTTAATTTATATTGTGGTGACCCACTCCTCTACGCAGTCCAGGTACATTATTCGGTGCGATTCATACCAGTTGATGGTTTTCTTATTATATATATTGTGGTGACCCACTCCTCTACGCAGTCCAGGTACATTATTGGTGCGAATCATACAAGTTCAGGGTTTTTAATTTATATTGTGGTGACCCACTCCTCTACGCAGTCCAGGTACATTATTCGGTGCGATTCATACCAGTTGATGGTTTTCTTATTATATATATTGTGGTGACCCACTCCTCTACGCAGTCCAGGTACATTATTGGTGCGAATCATACAAGTTCAGGGTTTTTAATTTATATTGTGGTGACCCACTCCTCTACTCAGTCCAGGTTCATTATTCGGTGTGATTCATACCAGTTGATGGTTTTCTTATTATATATATTGTGGTGACCCACTCCTCTACGCAGTCCAGGTACATTATTCGGTGCGATTCATACCAGTTGATGGTTTTCTTATTATATATATTGTGGTGACCCACTCCTCTATGCAGTCCAGGTACATTATTGGTGCGAATCATACAAGTTCAGGGTTTTTAATTTATATTTTGGTGACCCACTCCTCTACGCAGTCCAGGTACATTATTCGGTGCGATTCATACCAGTTGATGGTTTTCTTATTATATATATTGTGGTGACCCACTCCTCTACGCAGTCCAGGTACATTATTGGTGCGAATCATACAAGTTTAGGGTTTTTAATTTATATTGTGGTGACCCACTCCTCTACGCAGTCCAGGTACATTATTCGGTGCGATTCATACCAGTTGATGGTTTTCTTATTATATATATTGTGGTGACCCACTCCTCTACGCAGTCCAGGTACATTATTGGTGCGAATCATACAAGTTCAGGGTTTTTAATTTATATTGTGGTGACCCACTCCTCTACGCAGTCCAGGTACATTATTCGGTGCGATTCATACCAGTTGATGGTTTTCTTATTATATATATTGTGGTGACCCACTCCTCTACGCAGTCCAGGTACATTATTCGGTGCGATTCATACCAGTTGATGGTTTTCTTATTATATATATTGTGGTGACCCACTCCTCTACGCAGTCCAGGTACATTATTGGTGCGAATCATACAAGTTCAGGGTTTTTAATTTATATTGTGGTGACCCACTCCTCTACGCAGTCCAGGTACATTATTCGGTGCGATTCATACCAGTTGATGGTTTTCTTATTATATATATTGTGGTGACCCACTCCTCTACGCAGTCCAGGTACATTATTGGTGCGAATCATACAAGATTAGGGTTTTTAATTTATATTGTGGTGACCCACTCCTCTACGCAGTCCAGGTACATTATTCGGTGCGATTCATACCAGTTGATGGTTTTCTTATTATATATATTGTGGTGACCCACTCCTCTACGCAGTCCAGGTACATTATTGGTGCGAATCATACAAGTTCAGGGTTTTTAATTTATATTGTGGTGACCCACTCCTCTACGCAGTCCAGGTACATTATTTGGTGCGATTCATACCAGTTGATGGTTTTCTTATTATATATATTGTGGTGACCCACTCCTCTACGCATTCCAGGTACATTATTGGTGCTAATCATACAAGTTCAGGGTTTTTAATTTATATTGTGGTGACCCACTCCTCTACGCAGTCCAGGTTCATTATTCGGTGTGATTCATACCAGTTGATGGTTTTCTTATTATATATATTGTGGTGACCCACTCCTCTACGCAGTCCAGGTACATTATTCGGTGCGATCCATACCAGTTGATGGTTTTCTTATTATATATATTGTGGTGACCCACTCCTCTACGCAGTCCAGGTACATTATTCGGTGCGATTCATACCAGTTGATGGTTTTCTTATTATATATATTGTGGTGACCCACTCCTCTACGCAGTCCAGGTACATTATTGGTGCGAATCATACAAGTTCAGGGTTTTTAATTTATATTGTGGTGACCCACTCCTCTACGCAGTCCAGGTACATTATTCGGTGCGATTCATACCAGTTGATGGTTTTCTTATTATATATATTGTGGTGACCCACTCCTCTACGCAGTCCAGGTACATTATTGGTGCGAATCATACAAGTTCAGGGTTTTTAATTTATATTGTGGTGACCCACTCCTCTACGCAGTCCAGGTACATTATTCGGTGCGATTCATACCAGTTGATGGTTTTCTTATTATATATATTGTGGTGACCCACTCCTCTACGCAGTCCAGGTACATTATTCGGTGCGATTCATACCAGTTGATGGTTTTCTTATTATATATATTGTGGTGACCCACTCCTCTACGCAGTCCAGGTACATTATTGGTGCGAATCATACAAGTTCAGGGTTTTTAATTTATATTGTGGTGACTCACTCCTCTACGCAGTCCAGGTACATTATTCGGTGCGATTCATACCAGTTGATGGTTTTCTTATTATATATATTGTGGTGACCCACTCCTCTACGCAGTCCAGGTACATTATTGGTGCGAATCATACAAGTTCAGGGTTTTTAATTTATATTGTGGTGACCCACTCCTCTACGCAGTCCAGGTTCATTATTCGGTGTGATCCATACCAGTTGATGGTTTTCTTATTATATATATTGTGGTGACCCACTCCTCTACGCAGTCCAGGTACATTATTCGGTGCGATTCATACCAGTTGATGGTTTTCTTATTATATATATTGTGGTGACCCACTCCTCTACGCAGTCCAGGTACATTATTGGTGCGAATTATACAAGTTCAGGGTTTTTAATTTATATTGTGGTGACCCACTCCTCTACGCAGTCCAGGTACATTATTCGGTGCGATTCATACCAGTTGATGGTTTTCTTATTATATATATTGTGGTGACCCACTCCTCTACGCAGTCCAGGTACATTATTGGTGCGAATCATACAAGTTCAGGGTTTTTAATTTATATTGTGGTGACCCACTCCTCTACGCAGTCCAGGTACATTGTTCGGTGCGATTCATACCAGGTGATGGTTTTCTTATTATATATATTGTGGTGACCCACTCCTCTACGCAGTCCAGGTACATTATTGGTGCAAATCATACAAGTTCAGGGTATTTAATTTATATTGTGGTGACCCACTCCTCTACGCAGTCCAGGTACATTATTCGGTGTGATCCATACCAGTTGATGGTTTTCTTATTATATATATTGTGGTGACCCACTCCTCTACGCAGTCCAGGTACATTATTCGGTGCGATTCATACCAGTTGATGGTTTTCTTATTATATATATTGTGGTGACCCACTCCTCTACGCAGTCCAGGTACATTATTGGTGCGAATCATACAAGTTCAGGGTTTTTAATTTATATTGTGGTGACCCACTCCTCTACGCAGTCCAGGTACATTATTCGGTGCGATTCATACCAGTTGATGGTTTTCTTATTATATATATTGTGGTGACCCACTCCTCTACGCAGTCCAGGTACATTATTGGTGCGAATCATACAAGTTCAGGGTTTTTAATTTATATTGTGGTGACCCACTCCTCTACGCAGTCCAGGTACATTGTTCGGTGCGATTCATACCAGGTGATGGTTTTCTTATTATATATATTGTGGTGACCCACTCCTCTACGCAGTCCAGGTACATTATTGGTGCAAATCATACAAGTTCAGGGTATTTAATTTATATTGTGGTGACCCACTCCTCTACGCAGTCCAGGTACATTATTCGGTGCGATTCATACCAGTTGATGGTTTTCTTATTATATATATTGTGGTGACCCACTCCTCTACGCAGTCCAGGTACATTATTGGTGCGAATCATACAAGTTTAGGGTTTTTAATTTATATTGTGGTGACCCACTCCTCTACGCAGTCCAGGTACATTTTTTGGTGCGATTCATACCAGTTGATGGTTTTCTTATTATATATATTGTGGTGACCCACTCCTCTACGCAGTCCAGGTACATTATTGGTGCGAATCATACATGTTCAGGGTTTTTAATTTATATTGTGGTGACCCACTCCTCTACGCAGTCCAGGTACATTATTCGGTGCGATTCATACCAGTTGATGGTTTTCTTATTATATATATTGTGGTGACCCACTCCTCTACGCAGTCCAGGTACATTATTCGGTGCGATTCATACCAGTTGATGGTTTTCTTATTATATATATTGTGGTGACCCACTCCTCTACGCAGTCCAGGTACATTATTGGTGCGAATCATACAAGTTCAGGGTTTTTAATTTATATTGTGGTGACCCACTCCTCTACGCAGTCCAGGTACATTATTCGGTGCGATTCATACCAGTTGATGATTTTCTTATTATATATATTGTGGTGACCCACTCCTCTACGCAGTCCAGGTACATTATTGGTGCGAATCATACAAGTTCAGGGTTTTTCATTTATATTGTGGTGACCCACTCCTCTACGCAGTCCAGGTACATTATTGGTGCGAATCATACAAGTTCAGGGTTTTTAATTTATATTGTGGTGACCCACTCCTCTACGCAGTCCAGGTACATTTTTTGGTGCGATTAAGACCAGTTAATGGTTTTCTTATTATATTGTGGGGACCACTCCACTACGCAGTCCAGAAAGATACCTCGTTGCAACGTTTTGGACTAATAACTATATTGTGAGGTGTTCAGAATACACGGTAAATTAGTGGAAATGCTTGTTATTGAATGTTATTGAGGTTAATAATAGCGTAAGAGTGAAAATAAGCCCAAAAACTTGATTTTTGAACTTTTTATGCTTTTTTCAAAAAAAATCCGAATCCAAAACCTTAAATCCGAACCAAAACCTTTCGGCAGGTGTTTTGCGAATCAAATCCGAATCCAAAACACAAAACACGAGACACCAAAAGTCGCCGGTGCACATCTCAACATTAAATATGCAGAAATGTCTTGTTTAGGTTTGAAGCCTGCAGAGGTTGGGTTAACTTATTTTCAATTGGAGGTTCAGGGAATCATGCAATTTGACTAGGGGTGTCCACACTTTTTTAATATATCCAAAAGCTGTGAATTTTGAAGCTGAATAAGAGATTGTGAAAAAACTGTAAAGTAGTTTATAGTCAACTAGATATGTCTACCACGCTCCCTTTCACTCATGTTCAACAGGTTCACATGTGAGGAAGGAGGTGCTGGTCTAACAGAGCAGACACTGAATACCTGACTGTGGCAGCCATGCTTATAGAAATCCACTGTGTTAATTCATACAGAGGCACAGCCAATGATGTCACAGCAACTTTAGAAATTATTATAGTGTCAGTTTTGATCAGCATCAGATCAGGTATGGACAATGTAATGGGAATATAAGTGAATGGAATTTGATAGTTTTACAGTCAAATCAGTAGGGGAGGTGGTAGTGTAGCATACCATCATATATACCCCATCTTCGAAACAGAAGTTCTATAGATGTGGGAGGAGCTGCAGCTGTCTGTGATGGAGTGGGAGGATAATACATTTTAATGTCTCATTTCCATTGAGAATATAATGGTACTAATGACATGTAACATTTTGTTTTAAATGACCAAACACTGTTTTAATTTTATTTCACCCTAAATGTCACATAAGACAATTCATGAGCCAGGAAAGAAGACTTCATATAACAATAAAGAAAAGACTGTCGGGGGCAAAGGCAGGATTTGTAGATTGGGGTTTCCACGCCATGCCGCCAGTAGGCGTGACCAGCATGTATGGCGGCGTGACTATAATTTTAGACAGTCCTTGGCTGCTCTACAACTCTTCCTACCCCCATCACATACATGGGGCAAGCCACCTCAAGCATACAGTGCCCCATGCTGAGATTGGGTTTCCAGACACTAGGAAATTTCCCCCTAGGGTTGCCTATGACTGTGTAGGCAAAACACTTTATAAGTTAAATTACTTTGCTTGTGAGTTAAAAAGCTAAAATAAATCAGTTGCTGTACTTGTGACCCTGGCTTCTTCTTTACAAGCAGTGGCGCACGCAGGGGGGGTTTCTGAGTCTCTAGAAACCCCCCCCTCCCCTGCGCTATCTAAGTGGCCACTGTCCTATACAGCAGCCGCGGCGCTGTCAAAGAAGCGTCCGTATTGTATACAGGACCGCCTCAGATGCTTCTTAGACAGCGCCGCGGCTGCTGTATAGGACAGCGCTGGCGAAACGGAGCTGCTGCGCATGCACGGGCGCATGCACAGCAGCTCTCTCTCGGTTTTTTGTTGTTTTTTTTTCGGGGTCGGCGGGGAGAAACCCCCCCCCCCCCGACAATCCTCCGTGCACCCCTGACAAGATTAAATATTTATTGACGTTTTCTAGAATAGTGAAGATAATTAAGTACCTTTACCATACTAAAATGTAAAAAATTATGCTAAATTTTAAAATTCTTTAATTCTAATATACTACTACATCTATTGCTCCTATACAAATTGATTGGACATTTTGGATTCCTGATCCCTTTCATACCAACTAAATACAGCAATTTCACAGCTTATGGGTCATGGAAATCCCAGTGACTTCATCACCACCATTTTAGACCCATATGAGCTCTGCATATAGCTCCCCAAGGTGAAACTGATTACACAGTCAAAGCTTACATACCAAAAAGCAATGAAGATACTGCAATACACAGAAAAGAGAGAGAGAGTGTGTGTGTGTGTGTGTGTGTGTGTGTGTGTGTGTGTGTGTGTGTGTGTGTGTAAAATTTAACCCTGATTGCAGCTAATGAATGCAGTACACATGTTTCTTGACATTCTGTCGTTCTGTCACTGACTTGTGTGGAACATTCTAGATTCTACCACAAAATTGGAAACTAGAAACACACGTAATTTTTAGTAAATAATTGTATTGTTAGAAAACAGACTTTCAGTACAGATACTACAATAAATCATTGGTCAAAGTAGGTTGACACTGTATGGCTTAGTAGGGTTACAGTGTAATTTCCTGTTCTCATATTGCAAGTGCAGTGAAATCAATTAAAATACCAGGTCGGCTGATTTCTAACAATACCAACAATATAATCTAAAGAGACATGAATCAGATAAATGCCCAATTTAAAATGATGGCTTGCAAACTATATTTACTGGATATATCATAAAACCCTGAGGTCACGGCCTTTTCTGCTTTGAGCTTCTCTTCATATTCATGAATAAAACAAATAAAAAGCTCATAATCTTTATCTGTATTCTTCGAAGATCTAATCAATTAAATACATCTGAGTTAAGTTTAGTAAAGATCAGTCTGTGGAATATCTGATTTATGTACAAAGAGAATTGAAGGTAATTTCAGTCTAACTTATTATCATAACAATTAGATCTCTACAGACACTGAACCAGACATTGTAATAGTAACCAGCAAACAGTTTGCATGAATTAATGATGTGCTTATATGGATGATATTGTGACATTAGAGGATTTCAGTTCTGCAACTGTCTAACAAAAGTAAAAAGTTTGGTGTACATTTAGGACTACACCAATTTCATCTAGATAACTTGTCATGAATTTTAGTTATTTGGCATGTTTGTGTAAATGTTATTACTCTTTTAGTTTTTTAGTCATTTGCGAACACTTGTTTAGTTAAAATACAACATTCGTCATGATCACCTAAAATGTGACTTTTTAAAAAACAAAACCATTGTTTACACTGTATAATCCCCAGTTTTTTGGCCAAACAGTGTCTGGAGGAGATGCATATATATTGGTAATGGGTTTAAAAACCAACATACAAATTGCACTTTTATGTCCATATGCATATCCTGTATGCATGTTAAGATGCGTGCAGTTTGGCACCAGTAGCATTTGCACCCAGTTTACGCCAGGCATATGTCACAGAAGTAGAGATGCTCAGGCTCTGTTCTCCGAGAACCGAACACACCCGAACTTGGCAGATCCGAGTGCCGAGCCGGCTTGGTATTTTCGTGCGCCCTCAGAATTGAAAATGAGGCAAGAAGTCATTGTTACGTCATTGGATCTCGTAAGCTTTGGATTCTATACGTACCACCCTCCACGGCAATCCAGCGCCACTTCACAGAGGGACACAGAAGAGGTAGCACAGTTCTTGGCAGTCTCTAGTGCAGTTGGACAGCGTCATAGGTAGAAAAGAGAGGAGAGGTAGCAGTGCTCAAAGTCTCCAGTGACATTCAGGAGTGCTCCATTGCTAATTGTCATTGCTGAAATAGAAATAATTGGGCTGGCAGTCTTGGTCTAAATCTGCAGTTACATTTTACTGTACCATAGCTCACTCAGAAACAGGAGAGGTGGCAGGGTTCAGTGCTGAAACAGAAATTTTAAGAACACAGACAGCCCTATTACTAGTCTCCAGTGACATTCTACTGTGCCATAGCTCATACAGAAACAGGAAGGGTGGCATTGTTGTCACTCTCCAGTTTCAGTCATGATGATACTAATCCTTCTTCCTCATGTGCTAAAGTGCATAGTGGCTTTAAGTCATGGAAACAAATATAAATAAAAAGCTTGTACCTTTTAAAAGAAAAGACACTTCTAATAAAGATGAAAGTTTACTGTAGAAAAACATAAAATTGCCAAAATGCCATTCTACCCAAAATATTACCAAGCATACCAGCATCAGCTAGCTCCCTTCTCTCGGCTAGATCTCAGTACCTGCAATCTACACTGTCATCAAATTCACCCTCATCATTGTGTACATCATCTTCAAACAATAGGAATTCATCCCCGCTGGAATCCACCATCACAGAAGTCTGTGTACTTTGATGTAATTGCTGGTAATGGCCTTCCTCTTGGAATTTGTAGTTCATTTTACGGAAGAGCTGTCACGATTTTTTGGCAATGCTTTTAGACCAGACCAAATGTCAAAATGTTGGGCAGACTCATCTGCATCACCACTGTGTCTTGGGGAAAGCTAAGTGGTTTTTTTTCCTTTTCTAGCGGCAGTTTCCAGAGAAACTGTGGGAGACATCATTGTGTCATGTACCACTTGAGCTGTCAGCTTGCTGACCAGGAGCTTATTGCATCTCAAGATCTGGGTCAGTTGGAAAGAAAGTGAAGACATAGCTCTTAAACCTAGGATCAAGCACAGTTGCCAAAATGTAATGATCTGATTTCAAGATGTTGATAACTCTTGGATCCTGGCAAAGCGAATAAAGTACTTAATCCACAAGTCCAACATAATTATTGGAATTGCTTTGTTTCATTTCCTCCAATTTCTCTTGCTGCTTTTCAAAAAGTCAAATTAGGGGAACTGCTTGACTCAAGCTAACAGTGTCTGCACTCTCTTCACAGGTGACTACTTCGAGTGGTTTCAGCACCTTGCACACCATCGCTGGATTTCGACACAGTATTCTTCGGTGGAGCGCCGACCTTGCTTCAAGGATCTAAGGTGGGACTCGGCAGAAGGCACACAATCGGGGTCATCATACAAGAGACCTAATGCATTAACAAGGCCCAGGTTTGAGGGTCTCCTTGCAGGAGCGAACTTGCTATTCCCATTCTGTTGCTCTGAGCCGGAGGAACATAGCCGAAAGCGAAAATATAATTTGCAACTCACCTTGATTTTGCGGAATAAGGCTCTATCCCCAGAGAAACGATCCGGCATATTTAGCTTGGGCTCAACCGCCGATTCCCCCGGGGGCCTGTAAGGTTCTGCAGACTTCCTCTTGCGCAGATAACTGGTGTGACAATCCTTGGACCATCTGGGACAGAGTTTTATTTTAAAAGGAAGTTTTGGCATAAGATGCCAGCAGATTATGTAGTTATTCAGACAACACACAGATGCAGATTGTAATCATGCACACATTTGTGGGTACAGGAATAGTATATTCAGATATTGGGTGGAAAATACGGAGAAATTCCTAGAGAAGTTAGAAAGGCAGAGTAAATAGACAAAAGACAAAGGTGTACATAAGGAAATGGGACATAGAAGGGACAGGAGAAAAACAAAGTAGGTAGATAGACAGACACCGATAATCATAGGAAGGAGCACAGAAAGTCAGATCAACACAGACATGGAGCATATGTGACAGTAAATAAAGTCCAGATTCCCATTCATGGATTTTTCGCAGTTGCTTACCCTTGTGCAGATCTGAACTTCTTGCACTGATTAAGTCCTAGGGGCAGCTGTGTAAATGAAGGCATGCCCTGCAGTAAATGCTATACTAACCTTTCCTGTTCAGTCAAAAATTACAAAAAAAGACTTTCAAAATTGTGCCAAATATTTAGAGCCAATATCTGATTGGCCCTAATGACTGTATTAGAAAGGGAAAACTAAAGCAAAAAACTAGGATAAACAGCATTTTTATTCTTGTATACAAAACTGTCAGTTTCTTATATAGTAAGGTCACCTGGGTGAACCTATACTGCATTTCAGTAAGTGTGTGTATTTGTGCGTGTGTGTATTTGTGTGTGTGTATGTGTATATGTGTGTGTGTATATGTATATATATATATATATATATATATTTATAGTTGATCGCATGCTGCAACTACTTTAATCCCTTCAAGACACACATCTGTGTCTGCCTATATTACAAAACCAACTTCCACATTTTCTTTATAAGTCACTTACATTGGGAATAACTCCTATTCTGTAGTCTACGCTAGTAAACTTTAGCTTTTCGGGACAAGTTGAACTTTATATTGGTAGCATAATGGCAAACTAGAGTGATTTTGTGTAATTTGTTGAGTTGGGAATTATATTTAAAATATATAACACACAGATCAAAGTCAATATTTTGTTTATTGTAACTATATCCCTAGGAAACCTTCAGCCATGGATTATAACGAACTTTTAAAGCAAGGCAACACATTGTGATTCTGATTATATCTTTGTGTTTATCTTAACTGCTAGTCACTTATACTGTATAGTCATTAAGTAGTGTTGACTAGTTGAAATGAAATCCTATCCTGCAGTGCAGTAGTAATTGTGTACAGAGCTATCAAAACAAGTCTCCTGATGTGTGGGTATGAATTGCACATATTAAAGTAAACATAATAGCAACAATCTTTACTATTAATATTTGTAGCCTATTGTTTGCATGTGGTTTTAAGATACTGAAGCACTTTGCGCAGTGGATATCACAACATAATTATTGTTATACTGCATTATTGTTTCCTTGCAATTTAGCAGATTTAGCATACGTGCTCTCTAAATGAATATAAAACAAGTTAACAAAAATCAATTTTTAAAACTACATTTTGTATTAATATGTGGGCAAGACCTAAGCGTGACATAGCCTAAGTATAGTATTCTGAAGAGTGTAAGGTAAGGTACTTGAAGGACCCTGCTTGTGTTATTTATAAACTGCATATTTTTTGAGAAAATGTGTCTATTTATCCACTATGTACATACACAGGCACAGACCTCATTTCACAGTTTGCGGTACATACGGGTACACCAATTATAATGATGGTGGCCTGTGATCAGTATGAATATTGTGGCAACATTAAAACATCACTAACAAATTTGAGCATCCCCTTAATTACAACTATTGCGCTTTTGGACCTTTATGATTAAGATAATGTGGTCATGACAGTAAACTATCAGGCAGATTACACGATAAATAACCATGACGTCTGATATCGCATTAGTGTTTACGCTCCAACGGTCATGTTTTATTGTAAAGTTTGATTGTATAAACTGACTAAAAATCACTTTCACTGATGGAATGATGTTGTGCTAGTTCTTTAGTGTGTACATACTCGCGAGTCTTTCCAACGATTATGCCGATAGCTCCTCCAACAGCACCGCCTTAGATGGTGTGCATATTTAAATCTGAGATATCTCCTAGATGGGTGGGGACGTAGTACTAGCGATACAAGAGAGAGCTTTTAAACCTTTTCCTTTATCCTTACAGGGATAGTTAGAGGCAGCATTGTCTCTAATTTTGGTCCAGTCATCAAGAATGTCACCCAGGTCTTGCCCCCTTCTTTTCATTGCTTTTATAACAAGGTAAGTAATATTTTACAGTGAGACTTGGTTTATATCTGATTATTTTTTTTGTGTATATGGAAATATTACGATACATGTTATCATTTCTTTTAGACATTTTATCATAGCATCTGAGAAAAATGTATAGCTCATGAAAGATTACATTGATGCCTATAGATTCCATCCCTGCCTGTGGAAATCCAAGTCAAGATTACTCAAACAGGCATAACTTATGAGTACATGGCGAGAGGGAGCCCTCCCCACTATCCAGAGGCTACTGTAGACTGGGTCAAAGAAAATTATTATTTATTATTATTATTATTATTTTTTATTTATAGGGCGCCACTAGGTATCCGTAGTGCCGTACAGGGACAGAAAGAAACACGATACAGGGTGAGACATCACAGTACAGTTAACAGAAATCACAGTAAAGGAAAAAGGGGGGATACAACCGCACTAGGTCTATAGCCAAGTATCCTATATATATCAGTTTATAATTGATAATATATTATCATTGAAATCAGCAGAATCGCTGAAAGGTGCACCCTATAACCTAGAAATATATTGATAACAAAAAGATACAGAACAGAGGTTATAACGTGGGGCCCTCTAGGATACGAGGTTAATGGAGATGTATGTAATAAAAAGCAAATCTTTATTGGTATATGTTAAAATACACACATCCTAGCAAAAAGAAAGCTACGCGCAATAGTTAAAAGAAAACAAAAACAGTGAAATTAAAAGTTGAAAATCAACTGCAACAATCGCTCTATGGTCAAATTCTTAGGGCTAATAAATCATGTAATATGATATAAATTGAAGGGTCAGTGGGCAAATATCAGGTCCTAATACAGAGGTATGTTTGTAAAAATATCT
This sequence comes from Mixophyes fleayi, assembly GCF_038048845.1. Lineage (NCBI taxonomy): Eukaryota > Metazoa > Chordata > Amphibia > Anura > Limnodynastidae > Mixophyes > Mixophyes fleayi. The sequence continues at coordinate 165,356,192 of NC_134404.1, read as the reverse complement.
ATCCTCTGTCTATCTTATCATGATAGATACCATAGACTACCAAATCAAATAGTCTCCTTTAATTTAGAGCCCTAATCGCTGTCCTGGTACAATTCTCAAGGACAGAGATGTAGTATACTAAAATAGTATAGCTGGTATAAATAGGGACAATGTAAGCCATCAAACTATACTCTGTCCCAACAAAGGGATACACTTAGTAATATGATTAATTATATATAAGTCTGACAGGTTTAGAGGCTGTGCCTGCTATGGTTCCTAATATACAGGGCTAACAAAAAAAATGGAGATTGTGTCTGCTACCATTTTTGTCACACATGCTGATGGTTTGTCCAGAGATTAATAACTCATAAATCCTTTAATCCTGAATCACATAAAGGTATTATTCACTAAAATGTCCTCAAAGCCCCACAGTTAATTATATCTCCGTTATCACCTGTGACTCATAAAGGTTCAAACATTAGTGAGGCGCTCACATCTACATTTCTATGTGAGTGTAATTTGCCTGTAAACTGTCTCCACTAAGATTAGTAACACATAACATTGGTAGTCTATCTAAATGCTAGTATCTTGTGTCTTTCATCAGCCCTCTGACCCAAAATAAGGAGAAGCGCTAGTCGCTGTAGTGTCCCCAGAACCCCACACATAGATATCGTTTTAATTTTGATTTTGGTAGGTCTGTAAGGACTGAATATGCATAGAGCGCTATCTACATATTAGGCTTTAAGACACATGCGCGTTTCGCTTAATTAGCTTTTTCAAGGCAACCAGATTAATGATTAGATTAGATCAGCCTTAAATAATCCATAAGGCCAGCCCCCATAAGTCACATGATAAAGTGAGCCAATCCCGTCATGAATGAGGTGACAGTGATTGCCATCAGAATGCTGCAATGGTAGGGTAAGAATAAGTTATAATCCCGCCCCTGTAATAGCGTGATTGGCTGAAAATATCTGAGTATAGAGAATTCCTAATAACAGATATATCATACATAGGCATCATTCTAAAACATCTAAAAGAGGGAATGAAGTATTAATACAGTTAGTCTGTTCTTATAGACATGATAACCTGGATTTCAACATGATACAGATTCAATAATATAAAGCAAAAATCGATCTGATCATGGCTAATTTGGCTAAATATTGCATGGATCATGGTAAGTAAGGAGAGTTATAATACTATCCGTGGTGAAAAGTGCAATACTATTGTGACATATTGAAAATAAATAAAATAAGATATGAAAATGTTAATAAATGTTAATACAGATTCTTTATATATAAATTAACTGTTTTTTTATTATTATATATCTTTTTTTATTTTTTTATTATATTTTCTTTATATATTTTTATTTTTATATTTGTTATTTTTAATTCTTATTATTTTTATTATATTTTTATTTTCAATTTTCAATTTTAATTTATTTCAGTGTATTATGAAAGATAATAGATTACTATTAATATTGTGTAGATATTACTGTGATGTGTTAACTAAAAAGTGCTAAACCAACATATGAAACAAATAATAACTAAGGCGTAAGGAAAACCCGTATACTTAAAATCAACAGTGAATAAAAATCATCCCGGTAAGTATAGTTCATTACGTATTTATATATACATATGGTATATGTTCTTCTCCTTGAGACATGCAAAGAATCATCCAATGCCGTATGGGGGGAACTTATTTTAATGTCTGGCATCATTTAATGCACTTGATTACAACAGTAATACTATAAAAGCAAAATATAGCCAAGGCAGATATAACCTAAGCAGGGCCGGATTAAGGCATTGTAGGCCCCTGGACTACTGCAAGGGCCACATAATTCATTTGGTTTATGCTAGGCATAAATCACATACACTTACATTCCACATGCACACATGTTTTTAACCATTTATTTTGTTTGCCACAAACTCATTCACGAATAGGCATCTAAAAAGCTGCTATAACCTCTCTAATACAAGAGACGTGTGGCTAATGTGTTAATTATGCAAATCTCATCCCAGCATGGCCAGGGTAATTTATTAAGATGCTGGCCTGCCCTGGTTACTTATAATTATGGCTAGCATGGCTGCAAGAGCAGAGCCTCAGTGACATTGAAAAAAGGGGTGATTGTAGAACAAGTCAGTTCAGCTTTCTAATGTGTGACCCATAACGGTGTCTAAGGTGACATTGGTATGGAACTCCAAGGGGAAACATCAGCAAAGGGCAAAATTGGGGATACTCCCTACTGTTACATGCACAAGTAGTGGACCCAAATTTGCTGCTAGCAGTTCGTGCTCACCTGATGCGCACCTGTAAGGAGGTAATGGTCTTTACTGTAGGATACACACGGGCCACAGTTACATAATTATAGTTAGGGACAGGTCAGAAGTAGCGGGATACAAGCCAAAGACCAGAGCCACTGGAATATTAGTAAATGTACAGTATAATACAAAGTTTCAGCTGGTTTGCATTGTCGTGGCCTCTAAATCTTGGGATTAAATAATTAAAATTCACAGTTCTATAAATTAATAGATTTGATTAGCTTGAATTGCAATTTGAATGTTCACTGTAAACTCGTCACTATTTAGATTAGATACAGAAAGATACAGAATTGTGCAATAGCATTACTACATTAAAATTAAGGTAGTGGTTTTGATGATGGGGATTGAGGGGAAAGCAGAGGTGCAGTAACTCAAATCAAACAACCGTACATTTATTTTATTTTATTACTCTAACTTGCACTAGATCTGCCAAAACTAATTGGTTGCTATGTGTTACTGATGTTTTACACATTTCCAACCAAGTTAGTGAAACACCCTATATCTTCTCCATTGCAACGAGACAAAATTTAATCTGTCTGACTTCTGCTTATAACAATCCTCAAACACAAAGTTTGTAGGTAAACAGAAGAAACAACTTGTTTCTCCTTCACGTAGTCTGGTCTGATGTTGTAAAAAATTTTTTAAATAAATTAAAAAAAATTAGGCCATATCTAGTGTACCAGAATTGCATGGACAGAAGGTCCTTGTTTCTTAACCTTAACACAATATTTCTTATATTTTAATACTTGATTGACTCTTTTAGTCTTACTTATCTCATACTATATATGAATGCACCTGTTAGAGCTTGCATATCCAGCATTAAAAAGGCCATGATTATTTATAACTACTGGTCAAATACATTTATTTATTTGGTGTATATGAAGCATGGAGCCTGGGGCAGGAGTCCAGTGGTGAATTGGTAGTGTAAATATTTGAGTCTGGGCCTGTACCCAATAATAGGTTACACTCAAAAATAGACTTCACCCAGAAATAGAATGTTTAACTTTAGTGGTATTATATATTGCATTGAAAATATGAAATGCAAAATAAATCAATTCAATAGAATAATTAAGAAACTACTAAAATTGAAATTTTAAATTACCATTTTCTTTCTTTTAAAGATAAGCTCACCACTTGTCTGCTCATCTCTGTGGTATATTTCCATATGGTAGATTTTTTTTCTTGTGGAGGAATCATCTTGAATATAACCTGTAGATTAGATTAATTTATAATTGTTCAGTGGCACATTTTCAATACTTATGTCATTCCTCTGAGATAAAACCACTTCTATTAATGATAAAGATTCTATTTGTAATACAGTATTATGCTAACAAATAGAAAAGCTGAATAGAGGAGAGATACATTAGGAACAGGGCCATCTTTTCCATTGGGCACGATGGGCAGCTGCCCGGGGGCCCCACGCGCAAGGGGGCCCCATAAGCACTGCTCTTAATGGGAATAAATAATCCTGCAAAAGAAAAAAACCTGCAAAAAAAACCCTTCAGGGGTCACTGAGCAAGTACATCTATCTATCTCTATCTCTATATATCTCTATCTATATCTGTATCTGTATACATCTATATATCTATATCTATATCTATATCTATATCTAGGGGCCCCGGTGCACTGCTTTGCCCGGGGGCCCATAATGTTGTTAAGATGGCTCTGATTAGGAAGTCCTTTAAATTACAACTTGACCTTAACCATTATAATGTTCTCTAAAAAAATCTTATGGCTTGTCTAATTTAGAGATGAGCAAAAATGTTGCAATTTGGTATTTTTGAAATCTTGATGATTGAATTAAATCTTCAGCCCAAACAGATCAGACTGGGGAGAAAATGGTTAATGTTGCACATTATAAACAAAGATGCAAACATATGTCCAGTACACATACAGTAATCACAAATGTCTATCCTGAGAAGAGACCTCAGTTGTCTCATTAGGCACAGCAACAGAAAGCATAGGGACTGTAGCCCAGGTTACGGCTAAATATGTTGTATTGGAAAGAGGAAAGAGAATTGGAGGAAGAGAGAAAGATAGAGAGGGAGATGAGAAAGGTGACAGATAGGTGGAGGGTAGAAAACACTCATCTAACAGTCATGATGTATTACCTCCGCAACCACCCCCCCCCTTTCTCCTGAGTACTTACCTACTAATTACTTCTTCTCCACTTCGCTGTGATATATATGTATGTAATATGATTTAAGGAGACATACTGTGATTGTAAAAAGACACATATGCAGCAGAGCATGTAATAAATAAAAATATTAAATGTAATACTTGTTCTGATTGTTCTGATTTATAGTAACTGATATTGCAATTGTAAGGCTACTGCTCAATAACAGGAGAGTTATATCAAATGTTTCTGCTGAACATACACAAAACAAGTTGTCAATACAATTTTCTTACACTGCTTTGATTCCTCTGAGATTTATATGTGCTTTGAACCTTGCCGTATTTTAAGAGGATACTTTAAAGGCACCTTTTGTTCATATTTTGAAGTTTAGAAGATATTATTTTTCTTTTTACTTTCATCTCACTGATGTTATCCAGGTGATAAAACTTTTATTGTTAGTAGAGTATGTGTACAAATTTCAAGCGTCATCATCAAAGGAGAAGAATTCTACTTGGGAGCTACATTGTGTAGCTTAAAGAAGACCGTGATGTGAACTGGGCATGCACCATATTGTTCAATTGATTTCATTATCATTTTAAATTACAGATTTTCTAAACTGTTCTTTAACTCATTTTTTATTACATTATGTGAAGGTATCGGGATTTCTGGCCCAATTCTACCCACTTCACCCTGGCTGGCCACCCACGGGTGCCTTTCTAAGCCAGGGAAGCCTACCCAGTATCTTCTAAGGTTCTTATTAGTCACTCAGGCAAATGCAGTTAGAAAAGTACAACAGTACATTTATTGTAATAAAACTAACACTAGATATTATGTACACACAGTAAATAAATGCCAGGCAGGTTTACCACATCATCTGTCCCTTATACCACTAGCTTAAGGAGCTACAGTCACATGGATGTCCTGGCTTAAAGACCCTTGGAGTTCTTCTCTTAGCTGCATCTGTGGTCCATTGATAGAGAACGAAAACTCAAAACCAGCTACACTGCACCTTCCATGAATCAATCCTCAGGATGAATATCCCCCCCCCCCCTGGAGTGGCTCCTTATATCTAGCATCTAATTTCCACAGAAACGCCCCTGCCAGATTGTAGACCAAACGTCTGAAGTGGTCTTGTGATAACAATGGATACTAATTAGCCGTCCCTCCCTCACTAATATCTTGCAACCTGATCCCTACCCATGACCCTGCTGGCTTCCCTTTAAGGACAATGAATAACAACCTCACTATCACATCAACAATATACATATTTAGAATGAGCTACAATGTCCCTTTATCTACATGTAATTGGACACTGCAGTTGTACTCTGTTGAGCTGGGGAACAAAAGCAAGGGCCATAAAATGTACATGCTATAATCCCCAGTTTGTAATAAACGAGGCACAGGCTGGTTAGGGTCATATTAATACCTCATTTCACCACACATTATGGCAATATTACTCATAAGGTAAGCTGTCTGTTTATTGAGTATATTCAAATGACAGTCAAATTGACTGAGAGCAAAAGAAGGGTGTAAATGTATCAAAGTGCGATTCTGGCAAATCACTGATATTCGACAATATTGCCGGCTAAATTTATAATGGTAATTTGATTAAAGACAATATCTGCCTTTAATTAAATTGCTGTTTTGCCGACAATATCCACAAATATCAAGGCAGGACAAAATATTGATGTCAATGACAAAATATTCGCTGTACAGCGCTGCAGAATTGGTTGCACTATATAAATTGATGATGATTATGGGAGTCAGTTTATGTGTGTCAGAGTGCAAGTCGGTGTGTATGACAAATGTGTGTATGAGAGAAGGGGTGTGAGTCAGCATGTATGAGAATAGTATTAGCGTGCATGAGAAATGTATTAGTGTGTGTCCGTGCATTCAGTACACAGAAAAAGAGGGAGCATTCATCTCCCTCTAATTAGTCTATTTTTCCATTTTAAAAAAAACAGGGATATTTGCAGGGACAATAAATTTCCAGGGACAAATCTTTAAAATCCTTGGAAATTAAGGACAGTCGGTAACTCCTGTAGTATGCACCACAACCTTGATTTTATGCCGGGGCTGTCTACTTTCAGCTTTTTTTTTTTTAACACACAAAAATGTGTCACTAAATTTGCATTAACTTGACAGTTTTTTGAAAGGATCAGTGTTAAGTTATACATTAAAACACTGCTTATCACTTTTTGTAATTTTATTTTCTATGATAGTCTCAGCATGTCTGCACTTTCTCTTTGTGCATGTGTCTATTTGTCTGATTATTTGCGGGTCTGACTGGAAATATGCATGGCACTACAAAGTCCATCATATTACTAAGTTAGGATCACTTCTTTAATTATGTTCAACTTTCTATTTCTCCAAACTACTATTACTTATAGCTTTAATAAGTCTTAAAGGGGACTCTATTTGTTTCCCTTGGATTAGTCTAATGTAAAAATCAAACGATTAACCTATGAACATACTTTAATTTTAGGCCTTTAGTGTCTTTAATGGTTTTATGAAGTCTGATTCCTGTTCTTACAGTTCCATATAACGTCAGTATACCAAATTTCAGGTTAATTGGATGAGCCCTTTCTGAGAAAATAGTTTTTTCTTTTATATATTAGATAATGCTAAGAATTTAGTAGGTCAGTGTATAACTCTGCCCAGCAGGTGGCGCTGCAGCTTGTTTTTTTTTTCACACACAGACACACGCCACTAGGCTTTTATATTATAGATAATGATCTAAAAACAAAATAATTATTCTCTTCCTTTTAATACTCATTAATACATTTTCCCATATGCTTTGTTTACATGATTCTATAAATATAGCTCTAGAATGACACTAGTATACTGCATTCATACATCTTATATATTTTTATCTTTATCTGGTATGTCATGAATAAATCTGCATAATTTGTTTCTTCTTAAAATCTCTGTTCAAACCTTTAAATTAGCTAGATCAACAAAATAATCTATGAAGAACTAAATATCAACGAATACATATCTATCTACTTATTTCTAGGAAATGTACTTATATCAGTGGTTATTTAAATTTGACTAAAATGTAAATTCTATGGATACAGTCAGATGTCCAAATTCCGTATATAGTATATTTTTTTTTAGCAGTTTAATCCCCAGTAATATCCAAACAACGCAATTTAAAGTAACCACAGTTCTTAAACTCTGTGGGCAGGCCCGGCGCTCCCATTAGGCAAGGTTAGGCACTTGCCTAGGGCACCGGGCTCTGGAGGGCGCCACAGAATTCTAAAATACTTTAAAACTGTGCGGCGACCGCTGACCATAACTGTCACGGCCGCCGCACAGCATTCAGATGGACGGAGAGGGGGGGAAAAGGCTATTTTGTCACCACCGCCGCCTCTCTGCTCCGTCTCCTCCCCTCCACTTACTAGTATCAGTGAGTGGAGGGGAGGAGACAGAGCAGAGAGGCGGCGGTGGTGAGACAAGGTAAGGAGATTTTTGCGGGGGGGGCGCCACTTTTTTAAAAATGCCTAGGGCGCCATGGACCCTAGCACCGGCCCTGCCTGTGGGTGTATCTTAAATCCAGTTAGAGAAAACTAATAAAATATAATCAGTATATTGAAAACAATTTTGAACTATATGCTTCAAACTAATAACTTTTCATAAGTGGATCTATAATGTACGGGCATTTGTTTGAATTTTATTCATTTCTGATTAAATTAGCTGATTGCTAGCCTGAGTCTATTGCTTGTAGCCTATACATTAACCCTGCTGGGTACATACTACACTATTTTGGTACCTTTCTAAGTTCTGGAGGGCGCCACAGAATTCTAAAATACTTTAAAACTGTGCGGCGACCGCTGACCATAACTGTCACGGCCGCCGCACAGCATTCAGATGGACGGAGAGGGGGGGAAAAGGCTATTTTGTCACCACCGCCGCCTCTCTGCTCCGTCTCCTCCCCTCCACTTACTAGTATCAGTGAGTGGAGGGGAGGAGACAGAGCAGAGAGGCGGCGGTGGTGAGACAAGGTAAGGAGATTTTTGCGGGGGGGGCGCCACTTTTTTAAAAATGCCTAGGGCGCCATGGACCCTAGCACCGGCCCTGCCTGTGGGTGTATCTTAAATCCAGTTAGAGAAAACTAATAAAATATAATCAGTATATTGAAAACAATTTTGAACTATATGCTTCAAACTAATAACTTTTCATAAGTGGATCTATAATGTACGGGCATTTGTTTGAATTTTATTCATTTCTGATTAAATTAGCTGATTGCTAGCCTGAGTCTATTGCTTGTAGCCTATACATTAACCCTGCTGGGTACATACTACACTATTTTGGTACCTTTCTAAGTTACACTTTCTCTGGTTCTATCCCTGTGTTTGGCATTATAAGAATAAGCAAAGGACTCATGTATTCCCCACATCGCACATTATTCCAGATAAGCCTTTAATTTCCTGTATCCTGGTACGAGTTTACTTGGCACTTTGAATTTACTGAATGCATTGACTACTATACTACACTATACTTATGTCATCTTTTTTTTTTCTTTTTTTTTAATTCTAGGATTAATACTTGCAAACAAATGTTATAGAAAAAAAGAGCTGCCTATTCATATATAAAAAACGAAGTATTGTTTCTATTGTCTAATTCACCTAGCGCCTATTTTGGCTTATTTGTTTTTTTGTCAATTCACATTTGTTTGCACCTGAAGCTGGCTGCTGTTGTTTATTTATTTCTTTAAGAAATTATTTGTGTAATGTGTAAGATTCAAGAATACTGAAAATAAGAAACCTGAATTCTGCCAAAAAATATTTAGTGAAACCTCTAAATAATGTAATGAACAAGAATCTCTGGATAATTCCTTTTGGGATTTGGAAAAATAATTGGTGAAAGAAATAAGACTATGGTGGGATATTGCAGGCCTTGAAGAATATCTAAAGATCAAAAGGATCCCAAGAGGTCTTAGAATTTTGGTCTTGATAATTCCCATTTCATCAAGAAGTGGGAAAGAATTCTGAGTGAATGCTCTTAGAATTGATTGAAATTAATTGTATATAAGAAACAAAAAAACTCTTACGATCAATAAAGCTGAATTGAAGGAAAATGAGCTACAAGCAGAATCCTTGAAAATGGAGCAGGATTATAAGACAAATGAAAAGGTCTCAAATACAAAATTGGATAGAATTGATCTTGAAGTGCTGGAGAGGAAGAAAAGGAAATATCAGAGGGATAAGAGAGATTATGATACCAATAAGATATTCTCTTGGAATAGGAAAAACAGGTTTAGAAAACATTTTGAATCTGAATTTAAGAATACATTACATCAGGCTCTAAGAAAGGACATTATCAACCAGGATTAGAATATGTATCTGTTACAGAAATACCCAAATATTCCATTTCTTTATTATCTCCTTAAGATCCATAAGTCCTTAATAAACCCCCCAGGCAGACCTATTATAGCAGGTATTAATTCTTTGACTTTTCATGCTTCACAATATATGGATATATTTCTCAAGAAGTATGTTACAGAATTGCTGGTTTATGTGAAATATATACCTCTTTATTACAACTCCTGGAGACAATACAATTGAAAGGAGGATATAGGTGGGTGACAGTGGATGCACAAGCCTTGTATACATATATTGACCACTCTAGAGGTATAGAAACAGTTAAATATTATTTTGACCTTGTCATTCGTCTGGATACTGCCCATAAAGAGTTTATATGTGTACTGGTACAGTTTATTCTTTCACATAATTACATCAAATTTATGGAGATTTTTTGAATTCAAACATGCAGCACTGCATTAAGTACAATATTTGCACCCAGCTTTGCCAATCTATAACTGGGCAAATGGGAGTCTTTAATAGCGGCAATCCGTATTTGAAATATATCATATTCTATCGTAGATATATTGATAATATTTTAATCATTTTGGACTGTTTGTGGGACACACTTGAGAGTTTTCTGAAATACATAGATATGAATGAACTCAACCTTAGCTGTACCTCTAAAATAAATGACACTAGTATTTATTTTCTGGATGTGGCTTTAGAGATAAAAGATGGTGCGAGAGACTAAAATCTACATTGAAAAGGTGGATACTAACCGTTACTTACATTATGATAGCTGCCACCTCACAAAGTGGAAGACTAACAACCCTCTATCCCAATTTAATTGTATTAAAAGAAATTGCTCTGAGAAAAATGTCTATGAGGAACAATTACCGGCCTATCCAGATAGACTTAGGGAAAGGGTTATCCTGATCTGATAATTACTGAAGCTCTAGAGAAAACAAGAAAATAAGAAAAAAAATTCTGCTGGCTTATAAGAATAAGAAGTCCAGAGGTGCTATGATTCTGTTTATAACAGAATTTAATAAAGATGAGAATAAAATTAAACATATAATAAATAAACATTGGAAGATTAGTCAAATGGACCATGTTTTGGGTCCTATCATCACTGAAAGATCAGATATCATCTTTAAAAGAACAAATAATTTAAAATCACTTGGCACCGAGCATGTTAAGACAGGTAAATAAGAATAAAGATACATTTCTAGATAAGGCAACATTTTTTGAAGTGTTTAAATTGTAACATTTGTAAACTGGTGGATATTTCCAAAAAGGTTTTTTCAAACTCCTCCAATACTAATGAATATACCGGTAGGTTAAAAAAAAATAATGAACTGTCAGACAACTTCAGCTATTTATTTGAGTGCCCATGTAATCAGAAATATGTAGGAAAAACAAAGATGACTATGAAATTGAGGATTCAGGAGCATGTAAGGGTCATTAAAAATAGGTCTGAATTGCACTCTGTATCTAGGCACTTTAATACATTTCATAATGCAGACTATAATAAACTAAGAATTAAGGTGATTTGAACACGTCAATTTGGGTGAAAGAGGTGGAAACCTGGCAAAATAAACTTACTTGATATGTATTTTGATACTAATGTTTTTATAAAATTAAATTTTAAATGTGATGTATTGGTAATAACACTGTTTTTTTCCATCATGTTCTTTCATTATTATGTTTGGTTGTTGTACCCATTTTTTTTTCTACAATTCTCCTTAAATTAAAGTTTATAATGGATGGATATGATTAAGTATGATGCATGTTTTTTTATATGTGGATGTCGCTATATGTTAGTTTTCTTTTTTATATAAACTTATATATAACAGGCTTATGTACATTTTTCAGACAATGTAAATGAAGGCATTTAACTTGTCGACACAAAAATGTAGACAGGTGAAATGCCAACACTTGGATTGTGTTACAAATTGACAATATCGTCAGTATGATCAGCAGCATTCACAATGTCGCCAATCACATAGCATAGTGGCATAGTCTTTTAATGTCAGCAATGTGATAGAAAGTTTTACGTGAACTGGATGAAATACAGATAACAGCCTCTAATGATTATTTTTAATGCACAGGCATTTGTTTGCTTTTTTTATTTCTGATTAAATTATCTGATTGCTAGCCTGGGTCTATTGCAATCATCATCATTTATTGATATAGCACCACCAATTCCGCAGCGCTGTAGAGAGAATGTTTGTCATTCACATCAGTCCCTGACCCATTGGAGCTTTGTCTAAATTCCATAACACAGCCAATTAACCTACTAGTATGTTTTTGAAGTGCAAGAGGAAACTGAAGAACTTGGGGAAGCCCACGCAAATACAGGGAGAACATACAAACTCCACACAGATCAGGCCATGGTCGGGAATCAAACTCAAGACTGTGGCGTTGTGAGGCAGAAGTGTTAACCATTAAGCTACTGTGCTGCCCGTGAATGAACAAAGAACTGGTTTTTCAACTACCACTTTTGAAAAGAGTCTCATATGGATGAAAGCACTTAAACGCATACATGGGGAAGTAAGTGAAGTTAACCTTACCTGCAGGAGTTAAAATGCCACATCCCAGGCCGACCAATGAGGAACGAAGGGGAGTGCCTGGAGATCTGTTTATATAAGCCCTAGAATGTCACATGCCCTTTCTCATTCACTGCTCGAGATCCCAGGAGAAGAGCTGTGGAGAAAAGATTTGTATTCAAATGCAGTTTGCCTTACTCTGTTTTTTCTGCTCTGTATTATCTATTTCTATACAACTTCCCCACTCATTTGTCATTGTTTATCCTGTCTTCTTTCCCTGCCCTTTTATCCGTCTTTTTTCTAATCCATCCCCCCCCTTTTTCCCTCCCCATTCTTGTCCTTATCGTTTCCCCTTTTCTTTTATTTTGCTGTGCATATTTTTCATTTTCCCTCTGTCAGTATCATGTCCCAGCCAAAGTGTGCAGTCCCTCGCCCCAGTAGACTTTGTAACTCCACCCCGCTACTCTTCTAGCGACCATCTTGCGGCAGTTAACTGGGAAATGGAGAGGGTTGGGAGCGCTAGTGCTGCCCGCCTTCCCCCAACCCATTTCACCAAATTACCTTATCCTGTTCGGAGGAGCAGGAGGGAAGACTCCTTAGCGCGTGGACCAGCTGCTCTAAGGGAACCGCCTGTGCCAGTGCGCATGCGCAGAGCATGCGCACCAGAAAGGGAAATGCAGGAGCCCAGCTCTGATGTGCCTGGCAGGCACAATGTAAGGAGCACTGAAGGTACGAGGAGTAGTGTGTCTCCTCCAACGACAAGCACAATAGGCCCTACATTATTCCTTACATCCCCCCATGTATCACCCGTTGTAACAGGCAATTGCAGGTCCCTCCAGCAGGGGGAGCAAAGCAGCAGCACCTCACAAGGCACAAGATATAACACGACCCCATGCCCGTTCACTCCTATACCCCTTTTCTCAGTCCCCCCTATAACACCACAAGGTTCTAACCAACAGCAGGCCACTCCAATAGCAGGGTCATAAACTATTATCATGCTAGCACAACTAGCATGTCAGATGTACCGTTTGCACCGGCCATATTCAGGAATTATACAAAGCGCCATTAGGCAGTTCCGGATCTAATTACCTACCACCCAGAGATTTCAAGTTAGGGGCCGCAGACACCCATACCCTCGTTCCCCATGTGGTTACGAGCAACGCCAACTCAGCCCCCCTTCAAGGAATACTGGTCTGCCACTTAACCATGATACATATAGGCAGCAGGATGGGCGACACAAACTCCCAAACACCATACTCCCCAGCGGAATAAGTACAGTATGCCAGAACCAGTGATTCCAGCCACCGCCCTTTCTACTCAACCATCAGCCACCCCCCATAGGGTAAATGAAATTAGCGGGGTGGATACTAATATTCTTTCAGTTGCAGATTCCCAAAGCCAGAATACCATTGTAGCAGACAGGAGTGCCTCCAGATCAACCGAGGAAAGCAAACCGGTATTCGGAAACACAATCATTCCTGCACCAGTACTTCCCCCGTCAGGGGCTACAAACAAAGCAGAAGTCGCCTCCACCCTGGTGAGAACATTTTGGTTACTATACATAATACTGGTATCACTAGCCCCCCTTTAGCTAGCACTAGCAATGACTCCTCTGACACTGAGCAGGGCCCGCGCAAGTTTTTGAAGCTATTAAAGCTCGCTAATTAACCTGATAGCCTTAGAAAGATGGCTTAGCCTGTACCCCGATAAAGAAAATGCCTCTTTTTTTACGGCAAGGTTTTAGCTTTGGTTTTAAACTCCTAATCCAAGGTACTGTTATGTGCGTATTGTCGCTAACCAATAACGATTGTCGAACCTCGAGTTGTGTTTCCAACGCACAAAGATTTATTCGCAAATAGTAGAATAATATACTCAAGCGAAGTAATAATAAATACAGCCGTTACTTATCGCAGGCGCTCTGGATCCAGTGCAGTCATTCAATCCTGAAGTCTGGGGACAAGATGTCTGAACACTGGATGTGAAGCTGCTGCTTATATACACAATGAAATACAGTAATACAATGAAGATGGTATAGCTTGCATCTATTGGTCCAGGTTTTAGGAGGGTCCAAGGGGTTGTCAATCATTGGCTAGTTCATCCTAAGGAATCCAAAGGAGAGGGTCACCTCTCCAGGGGGTATGCTCGGTTCTTCCCGCCAAGATTCCTTAGTCTTAAGTAGTTCATAATTCCCTATCATTCATAATTTGTGTATGCACTCTGCAATTCATTCGCAGAGAGAACCAAACAGTAGGATATGTAAAGAGGTTTATTATGATACCACTCATGATATGATTCCTTCAACCTGTTCCGTGTATTTCACTAATATGCATGTAACTCTAATATAACATATAAATACTACTATATTTCGACATAACTGACTATGTGTTGCAATTACCATTAATGTGTACTATTTTATTAGTATGCGTGTTTGTGCGAATGTATGGTAAAAGACCAATAATTGTTGCTGCCACGTGTAGTGGATGCGTACGCCCTTTCACGCCGTAGCGTGCCCTTGAACGCCGTAGCGTACCGTACGCATCTTTTCAGACAAAGACAACCAAGCTTGCTCGACTTTAATTGAAATGACTTTATCCAATTTGCTGACTTCGACAGCTCCACCCTTTGATAGTGTAATAAACTATCACCCAATAACCGTTTCAAGTTCAGGATTATACAATACTTCTTCACAGACCATGATCTCGGTATCTGGTACCACCCTTTCAGTCTCTTTCTCAGTGTTACTCCTATGAGACCATTTTCCACACTTCAACACAGTAGGAACACATTTGACAACTAAACCAATTACTAAGATGACACCCAGTATAAGGAGAAGGAGCTTACCTACACTAGCAACCATTTCCTGTACCCACTCCCCCAGACCGGAGAACCATTTCACAGGGTTCAACCACGAGAACCAACCCGCCACCTTTTCCCCGACCTCATATAACGAAGAATTGTGACTCTTTCGAAATTCCTATTTCAGCTGCAAAATTTCTTCCATCTTCCGGTCTATAACCTCTTTAGGGTCATCCGTATTATTAGTAATGTACGTGCAACACTTGACACCGAACTGGGTGGCCAGTGTCACACAGTACCCACCAGTAATAGAGGTGAGATAATTTAGTACTAGTCTGTGTTGCACCAACTCCTTCTTGTACGCTTGTAGCTCCCTTCCAGTATACCTGAAAGTGTCATCATACATCTCGGTGATATTATCTATTAATTTAGCTAGGTCTTGGATATATTTAAAGTTTAATGTTCCCCGAGCGGTCCTGGTGAGGTCTAGAGCAACCATAACTTGAAAACCAGCAGTTTCACTAATCAATTTTGTAGCTATGGGTTCCTCACCAGGAATCATATTTCTCTTGCCACAGTGTTCATACTGTGTGTGTATGTATGGTGGTGATGTAGTCTTGTGAATACCAACCATTTCTTCATGAGTAATAGTCATGATTTCAGGAACCAGTTTAGCTAAGAAACACAAGCCCTTGGAACTCGGAGTCACCCAGGAATAAGCTTTCCTCCCACAAACAAAATACACATCATCAGGGAGAACATAAGGAACAGTATGCCCATGAATTATATCACACAGAGTTTTGATAAAACTACCCATGCCTAGTGTCTCCATTTGCTCTAGACACGTGTCGGCATTAATGACATTTAACTGTAGAGACTTTTCCAATGGATACCTTCTTATGTTTGGTTATACGCCCTAATTTGTGACTTCCATCAATATTCCTGCCTAGTAGTGACCTTGTGAGTCTCCCTCTAAAATGAGTGTTGCGAGCCATTGTCTGATCTGATAGGTCAGCCTCCCAATTCTCCAGGCGCTTTGCATGAGATATATTTAGGCACAGCAAAGATCTGCCTATGGAGTATTGTTGAAGCGTCAGACTAGGGGACCTAGTGTTATTGTACCTCCCGTCTATGGGCCTCCCACTCCTCAATTCGAGTACTTCAGATATGTTTAGAGGGAATGGCACTAGTCCTATATTATGCTGCCCTTGCGGCACGTGAGAGCACACCCAACACTCGGTTTGGTTTAGCACCTTACCCACCAGGGAGTGATAATCCTCCAAAGGATGCCCGCCTATATTCAGAGTACTGGGGGACTGGCATCGTTGGATGCATCTCTCTTCAACTAGGGAGTCGCAAAACTTGCAGATACAATACTCATCAGACAATAGCACCTCACACTGCCTCCGAGTTCCTGAGCTAGCAGACCTTTTCATAACCCCCGGACCAAGTTTGATAATAGGCTGCTCTGAGTATCCTAATAACTTTTCTTCTGCCTCCATTTCATCCGTATCACTCCCAGAACTCTCCTCCGTCCTCCATCATCCTTCACAAAAATAGAATGTCCTAGAAAGAGTAAAAACAAGGAAAATCCTGGAACAAAAGAAAAACATAAACCACCACTCCATCGCTGGAAAGATAATTCTGAGGCAACGTCTCTGGTTCAGGTGTCTCGACTGCAGGCTTTAGGTCTCCCGGAACAGGCTCACAAGTGACAGCTCTATGTCGTCGGTCTTAGTTTTATCTTGCCCTTTCTCCGGATTATGGACTCTCCTGCAGTGGGTGGAATGGACTACAAGTGTCTCTCTCTGCAACCTTCAGTGATGTAGTACTGGTCAGCAGCACTTGGTACGGGCCTTCCCAACGGTCTGTTAAACAACCTGAACGTAAGAAATTGCGGATCATAACATAGTCTCCAGGTTCAACATCATGACAGTTCGTTTCTGGCATACCAGGTGACAGCATTTTTAGTTTTTGTTATTGTTGTTTTAGCTGTCTACTCATTCTTATAAGATATTGTACAGTCACTTCATTATTACACTTCAAGTCGTCTTGTGGACTCACGATCAAATGAGGTTGTCGTCCGAACAGTATCTCAAAGGGGGACAGATTAAGAGGAGGTCTAGGAGTGTTTCGAATGCTATGGAGGACCAATGGCAAAGCCTCAGGTCATGCCAACCCAGTTTCAGCCATTTTCTTACCAAGCTTGTTCTTTATAGTACCGTTTACTCTCTCCACTTTACCACTGGCTTGTGGTCGGTAAGGGGTGTGAAGTCTGCTACTGATTCCCATGAGTTTACACATATTTTGGAAGATATCACCAGTAAAATGGGTACCCCTATCACTTTCAATGATTCTAGGGATACCGAACCTACACACAAAGTCTTGTACAATTTTCTTTGCAGTGAACACAGCAGTATTAGTGGCTGCCGGATATGCTTCTACCCAACCGGAAAACACATCAATACACACTAACACATACTTTAGAATCCTGCACTGTGGTAATTGGATATAGTCAATTTGTATTACCTGAAAAGGTCCGTCTGTAGGAGGGATGTGGGATGGCTCAGTTGGAATAGTTTTCCCAACATTTTTCCTCAAACAAGTAAGACATGACATTGCTTTCTTACCAGCCTGAGAGGAAAATCCGGGAGCACACCAGTATGCTCTCACCAGTCTGCACATACCTTCTTTACCCAGGTGAGTCAGACCGTGTGCTGCTTCAGCCAGGCTTGGATAGTATGTTCGGGGAGCTACAGGCTTACCTTGTCCATCCCTTCAGAGTCCTGAGGACTCTTGGCCACATCCCTTCGCCTTCCAGACCGTCTTTTCCTGCAGGGAACACAAATCTTGCATTTCAATTAATTTATGCATGTCTAATGTCTGAAAAACCATCATAGTCTCGGTCTATACAGTCATAGGTTGCCCTGCTGCCCATTTAGCAGCTTCGTCTGCCCTGTTGTTGCCCAATGACACTAGGTCTTCTTCAAATGTATGGGCTTCAGGTGTTCCATACAGTCATTTGTGTCAGTATTCTTGCCTAACTCATCATCAACCAGGGTTTCCTCACCTTCCACCCTTTGTGTCTCTAGAGACACATACGGAAGGTATGTAGCTGGATTTAAGGTGCTACATCGTTTGATGGTGATGTTTGAGGGTGCCATCAGGGCTAGTTCCCACTTTGTGGATCTAGCTGAAGAGACATGTCTGGTTTGGGCTGAATTTAACAGAGCTGATACAGCATGGGGTGTATAGATAGTTGAATTATGTCCTAATACTACGTCCCCGCTCTTACTTACCAGAAGAGCCGTTGCTGCTACACTTCTGAGACATGTTGGGAGTGATCTTGCCACATTGTCTAATTGTGCACTGTAGTATGCTACCGGTCTGCTAGCGTCACCATGTTTCTGAGCGAGGACACCTGCTGCACAACCATCAGCTTCTGTACAAAATAGCTCAAAAGGCTTTTCATAATCAGGTATTCCCAATGCAGGTGCTCTAGTCAGGCTATCTTTAAGATTAAAGAACGCTTGCTCTGACTCTTCTGTGTGTACGACACGTTCTGGTTTTGAGGAAGAGACTAGCTCCTGCAATGGTAATGCCAGAATAGAAAAACCTGGGATCCAGGATCTACAGTATCCACACATCCCTAGGAAAGTACGAATCTGCTTCTGGCTCTGCGGCAGAGTCATGTGTTGTATGGCCTCAATCCTGTCTGTTGTCAGGTGTCTTAGTCCCTTAGTGAGGCAGTGTCCTAAGTATTTGACCTTAGTCTGAAATGGCTGTAATTTATCCTTTGCCACCTTGTGCCCTGTTTGTGAAAGATGAAGCAACAACAATTTAGTATCATGTAAACATGACATAAAAGAATCAGAGCACAGCAACAAATCGTCCACATATTGAATTAGAACAGACCCATTGTGGGGTTGAAAGGATTGCAAACAGTCATGTAAGGCTTGGGAGAAAATACTGGGGCTGTCAATGAACCCCTGGGGTAGTCTGGTCCATGTGTATTGCACTCCCCTGTAGGAGAATGCAAAAAGGTATTGGCAGTCAGGGTGAAGAGGGACTGAGAAGAAAGCAGAACATAGATCAATGACAGTAAAATGACTGGCAGACGGTGGAATCTGCATGAGGATGACAGCTGGATTCGGCACTACGGGGAATTGGCTCTCAACAACTTTGTT
This sequence comes from Mixophyes fleayi, assembly GCF_038048845.1. NCBI lineage: Eukaryota > Metazoa > Chordata > Amphibia > Anura > Limnodynastidae > Mixophyes > Mixophyes fleayi. The sequence goes on along the minus strand of NC_134404.1, from coordinate 165,336,941 downwards.
AATTCCCCTTAATTCCTGGACTAATCTATAGCCCCTCCCCTTATTTTTCTTTACAGGGAAAATGGGACTATTTGCTGTACTGGCTGTACGAATTAAAATCCCTTGTTGTAACAGCCTCTCAATAACAGGATATACCCCTAGTTCCACCTCCGGTTTTAATGGATACTGTGGGATTTTTGGAGCTATCCTACCACTTTTTAGATTGACCATGACAGGGGCTACGTTTACCATCAGTCCAGTGTCCTGTCCATCTCTGGTCCATAGGGAACCTTGTATTTCCAGCAACATCCCCTTTACTTGAGATGGACTGTGTTCTATAACAGTAGAGTGTAACATTAACCTTTGAGGGGTGTCCAATATATCCTGTACCTCATGTGCGACCTTCTCGGGTATATCTAGGAACACACCATCTGAAGTACAGTATATGACACATCCCATTTTACATAGCAAGTCTCTCCCTAGCAAGTTAGTAGGAGCCGCTGCAGCCAAGAGAAACGAATGCTTAGTATGCAGAGGCCCGATAGTAACTTCAGCGGGTTTAGTTAGAGGATAATGTAACACTTTTCCCGTTACCCCCATAGCTGGAATAGTTTTACTGGTCACCTGTAGATTGAAAGGAGAGGTTATCACAGATCGGGCCGCCCCTGTATCTACAAGAAAAGTTTGTTTCCTACCAGCTATGTCAACTATCATTTTTGGTTCTTCACTCTGACTCTCAGTTAACCTCACTGGCTGTAGACTACAGGTATGACCTGACCCCTAGCGCTGACTATTGATTTCCCGCACAGCATTTGCTGCTGTAATATGCGCGGGTAGATGTGAGTCTTCCAGTCTAAGTGAATCCCTCCTTGGAGGATATCTATGTGACCCACCCCTCTGTGTATTGAGTCTTTCCTTTTTACAATCTCTCATATAATGTCCTTCCTTTTTACAGTTGAAACACCTGATCACTTTAGGTTTCTTGTTATATGGGTTGTATGCTGGTGGTCGTGTATGCACCCCTTCTAGAGCCTGTATACTTACCCTCATTAACCTATCACTTTTCTCTTCCTTTTTTATAAAAAGGTTTTTGTCATGCTCCACAGCAGACTCCCTAAGAGAATCTACCGTGACAATGCATTGTAACATTTCTTAAAGGAACTACACCATCCTTATCCGGTTTCCCATTGGGAACTGATATTGTGCGGACTGGGTACGTACCCTCTGGTTCACTGCCTTCAGGGGACACTACAGGATTTGCTGGTTCAAGATTTAGAATGCTTTCACTCCTAGTGATCACGCTACTTTCACCTATCTCAGCCATTTTCTCATACTTGCGCTGAGCCTCTAGTACACTAACAGCATGGGCAATGGCCGAAATCACAGTGGGTTCATCTTCATCTTCAGATACACTTGTTTTAAACTGGCTTAAAACAGGATACAACGTAGCAATTTTATTTTTTTCAGTTTTAATAACAGCTGTACTTACAGCTCCCGCCACATAAGGTGGCGGGGGCGCGCTTGTGCTGCGTTCGCCACGCTTCTCAACGGCTACGTCCGCTGTGCGTGCGCTTTTCGCCACGCCTACTTCCGCTGTGCATTCACTGCTCTGCCACGTGTTACCTTCCATTTGCCACAATTTTAAACAATCATTATGTCTATTTCTCTTTTTCGTTGACTTGATCAACCATACTTTATCTTTTACAGTATTTAGTACCTCTGCATTAAAACTTCCTATTGTTGGGAAAGGCCTATCACAATCTTTGGTCATCTTGACCCATGTGTCACAATACACAGTTGCGTATGCACCATATTTCTTACACATGAGAAACCTCGCTGAACCAATAGGGCCTTCCTTGGGCAGTACACTGACCATCTCTAGCGTATGCTTAGCACCCATGTTAAACAATATACCTTCCACCTGGAACACAGACACACCGCAATGCTCTGTTCCTTCCGGCTAACAATTCCAACTCTGTTGCTACAATCACAGCTAGAGATCTCTAATGCTCGGTGAACGTATTTCCTTTAGCCGCGTTCACTCTCTTTTCTCGCACCAGGCGAGGATCCCTAATACAGAAATATCACTGTGTGCCCCAAGGGCTATCAGCTCCTCGATACCCTGGCTCAACCACAAAAATCTGCTGAGTTTATTATCGCTGGTAGCACAAGTTGATACAATCAACCTACCTTTCCAGTATAATTCCTCCTAGCTGCTTCACCAATTCGCACTAACGGTGCGGTTAGATCGCACTGCCTACCAATACTAATTATTAGCAAACCTTGCGATCTATTGGTAGCGCTTTGCGAAAACCCGGTTTTCGCATTCGGTATACCTGCCCTGTATACCGTCCTTCAGTTGGGCAATCCGCCTCGTCAGACAGCAACTGAGTACAATGAATAATAAACAGTGTATCTACGTTACAAAATTACACACTATACACCTTTTCTGCGCAGAAAATCAAAAGTTCCCAACAACAGTAATAATATCTCAGAGGCTTTCACAAGTAATTATACTATGCATATATAATAACTATCAAAACGATTGTTTAACCACGTGGCAAATCTACCGGAAGTTCGCGTACGCACAGCAGGAAATACACATACGCTAAGCAATGCAATACAGTTAAAATGCAGAATGACAGAAAAATGAAACAGTTTTCTCTTTTGTCCCTAGGTTCTAGTTAGCGTGCCCTAGACAATGCAAAACGGACATTCGGTTTCACAACACAGAGTAAAATTCAGGTTTTGAACACAATGCGTTCTTACCCGTTTATGACGCGTCTCCACCCTTTGTTGCGGAACCGAAATCCGTTGGTCTTGCGTATCATCGGCAACGAAACCTCCAAAGCTCACGAACCCCCAAATTGTTATCTGTGTATTGTCGCTAACCAATAACGATTGTCGAACCTCGAGTTGTGTTTCCAACGCACAAAGATTTATTCGCAAATAGTAGAATAATATGCTCAAGCGAAGTAATAATAAATAAAGCCGTTACTTATCGCAGGCGCTCTGGATCCAGTGCAGTCATTCAATCCTGAAGTCTGGGGACAAGATGTTTGAACACTGGATGTGAAGCTGCTGCTTATATACACAATGAAATACAGTAATACAATGAAGATGGTATAGCTTGCATCTATTGGTCCAGGTTTTAGGAGGGTCCAAGGGGTTGTCAATCATTGGCTAGTTCATCCTAAGGAATCCAAAGGAGAGGGTCACCTCTCCAGGGGGTATGCTCGGTTCTTCCCGCCAAGATTCCTTAGTCTTAAGTAGTTCATAATTCCCTATCATTCATAATTTGTGTATGCACTCTGCAATTCATTCGCAGAGAGAACCAAACAGTAGGATATGTAAAGAGGTTTATTATGATACCACTCATGATATGATTCCTTCAACCTGTTCCGTGTATTTCACTAATATGCATGTAACTCTAATATAACATATAAATACTACTATATTTCGACATAACTGACTATGTGTTGCAATTACCATTAATGTGTACTATTTTATTAGTATGCGTGTTTGTGCGAATGTATGGTAAAAGACCAATAATTGTTGCTGCCACGTGTAGTGGATGCGTACGCCCTTTCACGCCGTAGCGTGCCCTTGAACGCCGTAGCGTACCGTACGCATCTTTTCAGACAAAGACAACCAAGCTTGCTCGACTTTAATTGAAATGACTTTATCCAATTTGCTGACTTCGACAGCTCCACCCTTTGATAGTGTAATAAACTATCACCCAATAACCGTTTCAAGTTCAGGATTATACAATACTTCTTCACAGACCATGATCTCGGTATCTGGTACCACCCTTTCAGTCTCTTTCTCAGTGTTACTCCTATGAGACCATTTTCCACACTTCAACACAGTAGGAACACATTTGACAACTAAACCAATTACTAAGATGACACCCAGTATAAGGAGAAGGAGCTTACCTACACTAGCAACCATTTCCTGTACCCACTCCCCCAGACCGGAGAACCATTTCACAGGGTTCAACCACGAGAACCAACCCGCCACCTTTTCCCCGACCTCATATAACGAAGAATTGTGACTCTTTCGAAATTCCTATTTCAGCTGCAAAATTTCTTCCATCTTCCGGTCTATAACCTCTTTAGGGTCATCCGTATTATTAGTAATGTACGTGCAACACTTGACACCGAACTGGGTGGCCAGTGTCACACAGTACCCACCAGTAATAGAGGTGAGATAATTTAGTACTAGTCTGTGTTGCACCAACTCCTTCTTGTACGCTTGTAGCTCCCTTCCAGTATACCTGAAAGTGTCATCATACATCTCGGTGATATTATCTATTAATTTAGCTAGGTCTTGGATATATTTAAAGTTTAATGTTCCCCGAGCGGTCCTGGTGAGGTCTAGAGCAACCATAACTTGAAAACCAGCAGTTTCACTAATCAATTTTGTAGCTATGGGTTCCTCACCAGGAATCATATTTCTCTTGCCACAGTGTTCATACTGTGTGTGTATGTATGGTGGTGATGTAGTCTTGTGAATACCAACCATTTCTTCATGAGTAATAATCATGATTTCAGGAACCAGTTTAGCTAAGAAACACAAGCCCTTGGAACTCGGAGTCACCCAGGAATAAGCTTTCCTCCCACAAACAAAATACACATCATCAGGGAGAACATAAGGAACAGTATGCCCATGAATTATATCACACAGAGTTTTGATAAAACTACCCATGCCTAGTGTCTCCATTTGCTCTAGACACGTGTCGGCATTAATGACATTTAACTGTAGAGACTTTTCCAATGGATACCTTCTTATGTTTGGTTATACGCCCTAATTTGTGACTTCCATCAATATTCCTGCCTAGTAGTGACCTTGTGAGTCTCCCTCTAAAATGAGTGTTGCGAGCCATTGTCTGATCTGATAGGTCAGCCTCCCAATTCTCCAGGCGCTTTGCATGAGATATATTTAGGCACAGCGAAGATCTGCCTATGGAGTATTGTTGAAGCGTCAGACTAGGGGACCTAGTGTTATTGTACCTCCCGTCTATGGGCCTCCCACTCCTCAATTCGAGTACTTCAGATATGTTTAGAGGGAATGGCACTAGTCCTATATTATGCTGCCCTTGCGGCACGTGAGAGCACACCCAACACTCGGTTTGGTTTAGCACCTTACCCACCAGGGAGTGATAATCCTCCAAAGGATGCCCGCCTATATTCAGAGTACTGGGGGACTGGCATCGTTGGATGCATCTCTCTTCAACTAGGGAGTCGCAAAACTTGCAGATACAATACTCATCAGACAATAGCACCTCACACTGCCTCCGAGTTCCTGAGCTAGCAGACCTTTTCATAACCCCCGGACCAAGTTTGATAATAGGCTGCTCTGAGTATCCTAATAACTTTTCTTCTGCCTCCATTTCATCCGTATCACTCCCAGAACTCTCCTCCGTCCTCCATCATCCTTCACAAAAATAGAATGTCCTAGAAAGAGTAAAAACAAGGAAAATCCTGGAACAAAAGAAAAACATAAACCGCCACTCCATCGCTGGAAAGATAATTCTGAGGCAACGTCTCTGGTTCAGGTGTCTCGACTGCAGGCTTTAGGTCTCCCGGAACAGGCTCACAAGTGACAGCTCTATGTCGTCGGTCTTAGTTTTATCTTGCCCTTTCTCCGGATTATGGACTCTCCTGCAGTGGGTGGAATGGACTACAAGTGTCTCTCTCTGCAACCTTCAGTGATGTAGTACTGGTCAGCAGCACTTGGTACGGGCCTTCCCAACGGTCTGTTAAACAACCTGAACGTAAGAAATTGCGGATCATAACATAGTCTCCAGGTTCAACATCATGACAGTTCGTTTCTGGCATACCAGGTGACAGCATTTTTAGTTTTTGTTATTGTTGTTTTAGCTGTCTACTCATTCTTATAAGATATTGTACAGTCACTTCATAATTACACTTCAAGTCGTCTTGTGGACTCACGATCAAATGAGGTTGTCGTCCGAACAGTATCTCAAAGGGGGACAGATTAAGAGGAGGTCTAGGAGTGTTTCGAATGCTATGGAGGACCAATGGCAAAGCCTCAGGTCATGCCAACCCAGTTTCAGCCATTTTCTTACCAAGCTTGTTCTTTATAGTACCGTTTACTCTCTCCACTTTACCACTGGCTTGTGGTCGGTAAGGGGTGTGAAGTCTGCTACTGATTCCCATGAGTTTACACATATTTTGGAAGATATCACCAGTAAAATGGGTACCCCTATCACTTTCAATGATTCTAGGGATACCGAACCTACACACAAAGTCTTGTACAATTTTCTTTGCAGTGAACACAGCAGTATTAGTGGCTGCCGGATATGCTTCTACCCAACCGGAAAACACATCAATACACACTAACACATACTTTAGAATCCTGCACTGTGGTAATTGGATATAGTCAATTTGTATTACCTGAAAAGGTCCGTCTGTAGGAGGGATGTGGGATGGCTCAGTTGGAATAGTTTTCCCAACATTTTTCCTCAAACAAGTAAGACATGACATTGCTTTCTTACCAGCCTGAGAGGAAAATCCGGGAGCACACCAGTATGCTCTCACCAGTTTGCACATACCTTCTTTACCCAGGTGAGTCAGACCGTGTGCTGCTTCAGCCAGGCTTGGATAGTATGTTCGGGGAGCTACAGGCTTACCTTGTCCATCCCTTCAGAGTCCTGAGGACTCTTGGCCACATCCCTTCGCCTTCCAGACCGTCTTTTCCTGCAGGGAACACAAATCTTGCATTTCAATTAATTTATGCATGTCTAATGTCTGAAAAACCATCATAGTCTCGGTCTATACAGTCATAGGTTGCCCTGCTGCCCATTTAGCAGCTTCGTCTGCCCTGTTGTTGCCCAATGACACTAGGTCTTCTTCAAATGTATGGGCTTCAGGTGTTCCATACAGTCATTTGTGTCAGTATTCTTGCCTAACTCATCATCAACCAGGGTTTCCTCACCTCCCACCCTTTGTGTCTCTAGAGACACATACGGAAGGTATGTAGCTGGATTTAAGGTGCTACATCGTTTGATGGTGATGTTTGAGGGTGCCATCAGGGCTAGTTCCCACTTTGTGGATCTAGCTGAAGAGACATGTCTGGTTTGGGCTGAATTTAACAGAGCTGATACAGCATGGGGTGTATAGATAGTTGAATTATGTCCTAATACTACGTCCTCGCTCTTACTTACCAGAAGAGCCGTTGCTGCTACACTTCTGAGACATGTTGGGAGTGATCTTGCCACATTGTCTAATTGTGCACTGTAGTATGCTACCGGTCTGCTAGCGTCACCATGTTTCTGAGCGAGGACACCTGCTGCACAACCATCAGCTTCTGTACAAAATAGCTCAAAAGGCTTTTCATAATCAGGTATTCCCAATGCAGGTGCTCTAGTCAGGCTATCTTTAAGATTAAAGAACGCTTGCTCTGACTCTTCTGTGTGTACGACACGTTCTGGTTTTGAGGAAGAGACTAGCTCCTGCAATGGTAATGCCAGAATAGAAAAACCTGGGATCCAGGATCTACAGTATCCACACATCCCTAGGAAAGTACGAATCTGCTTCTGGCTCTGCGGCAGAGTCATGTGTTGTATGGCCTCAATCCTGTCTGTTGTCAGGTGTCTTAGTCCCTTAGTGAGGCAGTGTCCTAAGTATTTGACCTTAGTCTGAAATGGCTGTAATTTATCCTTTGCCACCTTGTGCCCTGTTTGTGAAAGATGAAGCAACAACAATTTAGTATCATGTAAACATGACATAAAAGAATCAGAGCACAGCAACAAATCGTCCACATATTGAATTAGAACAGACCCATTGTGGGGTTGAAAGGATTGCAAACAGTCATGTAAGGCTTGGGAGAAAATACTGGGGCTGTCAATGAACCCCTGGGGTAGTCTGGTCCATGTGTATTGCACTCCCCTGTAGGAGAATGCAAAAAGGTATTGGCAGTCAGGGTGAAGAGGGACTGAGAAGAAAGCAGAACATAGATCAATGACAGTAAAATGACTGGCAGACGGTGGAATCTGCATGAGGATGACAGCTGGATTCGGCACTACGGGGAATTGGCTCTCAACAACTTTGTTAATTCCCCTTAATTCCTGGACTAATCTATAGCCCCTCCCCTTATTTTTCTTTACAGGGAAAATGGGACTATTTGCTGTACTGGCTGTACGAATTAAAATCCCTTGTTGTAACAGCCTCTCAATAACAGGATATACCCCTAGTTCCACCTCTGGTTTTAATGGATACTGTGGGATTTTTGGAGCTATCCTACCACTTTTTAGATTGACCATGACAGGGGCTACGTTTACCATCAGTCCAGTGTCCTGTCCATCTCTGGTCCATAGGGAACCTTGTATTTCCAGCAACATCCCCTTTACTTGAGATGGACTGTGTTCTATAACAGTAGAGTGTAACATTAACCTTTGAGGGGTGTCCAATATATCCTGTACCTCATGTGCGACCTTCTCGGGTATATCTAGGAACACACCATCTGAAGTACAGTATATGACACATCCCATTTTACATAGCAAGTCTCTCCCTAGCAAGTTAGTAGGAGCCGCTGCAGCCAAGAGAAACGAATGCTTAGTATGCAGAGGCCCGATAGTAACTTCAGCGGGTTTAGTTAGAGGATAATGTAACACTTTTCCCGTTACCCCCATAGCTGGAATAGTTTTACTGGTCACCTGTAGATTGAAAGGAGAGGTTATCACAGATCGGGCCGCCCCTGTATCTACAAGAAAAGTTTGTTTCCTACCAGCTATGTCAACTATCATTTTTGGTTCTTCACTCTGACTCTCAGTTAACCTCACTGGCTGTAGACTACAGGTATGACCTGACCCCTAGCGCTGACTATTGATTTCCCGCACAGCATTTGCTGCTGTAATATGCGCGGGTAGATGTGAGTCTTCCAGTCTAAGTGAATCCCTCCTTGGAGGATATCTATGTGACCCACCCCTCTGTGTATTGAGTCTTTCCTTTTTACAATCTCTCATATAATGTCCTTCCTTTTTACAGTTGAAACACCTGATCACTTTAGGTTTCTTGTTATATGGGTTGTATGCTGGTGGTCGTGTATGCACCCCTTCTAGAGCCTGTATACTTACCCTCATTAACCTATCACTTTTCTCTTCCTTTTTTATAAAAAGGTTTTTGTCATGCTCCACAGCAGACTCCCTAAGAGAATCTACCGTGACAATGCATTGTAACATTTCTTAAAGGAACTACACCATCCTTATCCGGTTTCCCATTGGGAACTGATATTGTGCGGACTGGGTACGTACCCTCTGGTTCACTGCCTTCAGGGGACACTACAGGATTTGCTGGTTCAAGATTTAGAATGCTTTCACTCCTAGTGATCACGCTACTTTCACCTATCTCAGCCATTTTCTCATACTTGCGCTGAGCCTCTAGTACACTAACAGCATGGGCAATGGCCGAAATCACAGTGGGTTCATCTTCATCTTCAGATACACTTGTTTTAAACTGGCTTAAAACAGGATACAACGTAGCAATTTTATTTTTTTCAGTTTTAATAACAGCTGTACTTACAGCTCCCGCCACATAAGGTGGCGGGGGCGCGCTTGTGCTGCGTTCGCCACGCTTCTCAACGGCTACGTCCGCTGTGCGTGCGCTTTTCGCCACGCCTACTTCCGCTGTGCATTCACTGCTCTGCCACGTGTTACCTTCCATTTGCCACAATTTTAAACAATCATTATGTCTATTTCTCTTTTTCGTTGACTTGATCAACCATACTTTATCTTTTACAGTATTTAGTACCTCTGCATTAAAACTTCCTATTGTTGGGAAAGGCCTATCACAATCTTTGGTCATCTTGACCCATGTGTCACAATACACAGTTGCGTATGCACCATATTTCTTACACATGAGAAACCTCGCTGAACCAATAGGGCCTTCCTTGGGCAGTACACTGACCATCTCTAGCGTATGCTTAGCACCCATGTTAAACAATATACCTTCCACCTGGAACACAGACACACCGCAATGCTCTGTTCCTTCCGGCTAACAATTCCAACTCTGTTGCTACAATCACAGCTAGAGATCTCTAATGCTCGGTGAACGTATTTCCTTTAGCCGCGTTCACTCTCTTTTCTCGCACCAGGCGAGGATCCCTAATACAGAAATATCACTGTGTGCCCCAAGGGCTATCAGCTCCTCGATACCCTGGCTCAACCACAAAAATCTGCTGAGTTTATTATCGCTGGTAGCGCAAGTTGATACAATCAACCTACCTTTCCAGTATAATTCCTCCTAGCTGCTTCACCAATTCGCACTAACGGTGCGGTTAGATCGCACTGCCTACCAATACTAATTATTAGCAAACCTTGCGATCTATTGGTAGCGCTTTGCGAAAACCCGGTTTTCGCATTCGGTATACCTGCCCTGTATACCGTCCTTCAGTTGGGCAATCCGCCTCGTCAGACAGCAACTGAGTACAATGAATAATAAACAGTGTATCTACGTTACAAAATTACACACTATACACCTTTTCTGCGCAGAAAATCAAAAGTTCCCAACAACAGTAATAATATCTCAGAGGCTTTCACAAGTAATTATACTATGCATATATAATAACTATCAAAACGATTGTTTAACCACGTGGCAAATCTACCGGAAGTTCGCGTACGCACAGCAGGAAATACACATACGCTAAGCAATGCAATACAGTTAAAATGCAGAATGACAGAAAAATGAAACAGTTTTCTCTTTTGTCCCTAGGTTCTAGTTAGCGTGCCCTAGACAATGCAAAACGGACATTCGGTTTCACAACACAGAGTAAAATTCAGGTTTTGAACACAATGCGTTCTTACCCGTTTATGACGCGTCTCCACCCTTTGTTGCGGAACCGAAATCCGTTGGTCTTGCGTATCATCGGCAACGAAACCTCCAAAGCTCACGAACCCCCAAATTGTTATCTGTGTATTGTCGCTAACCAATAACGATTGTCGAACCTCGAGTTGTGTTTCCAACGCACAAAGATTTATTCGCAAATAGTAGAATAATATGCTCAAGCGAAGTAATAATAAATAAAGCCGTTACTTATCGCAGGCGCTCTGGATCCAGTGCAGTCATTCAATCCTGAAGTCTGGGGACAAGATGTTTGAACACTGGATGTGAAGCTGCTGCTTATATACACAATGAAATACAGTAATACAATGAAGATGGTATAGCTTGCATCTATTGGTCCAGGTCTCAGGAAGGTCCAAGGGGTTGTCAATCATTGGCTAGTTCATTCTAAGGAATCCAAAGGAGGGGGTCACCTCTCCAGGGGGTATGCTCGGTTCTTCCCGCCAAGATTCCTTAGTCTTAAGTAGTTCATAATTTCCTATCATTCATAACTTGTGTAAGCACTCTTCGATTCATTCGCACAGAGAACCAAACAGTAGAATATGTAAAGAGGTTTATTCTGATACCACTCATGATATGATTCCTTCAACCTGTTCCGTGTATTTAACTAATATGCATGTAACTCTAATATATAAATACTACTATATTTCGACATAACTGACTATGTGTTGCAATTACCATTAATGTGTACTATTTTATTAGTATGCGTGTTTGTGCGAATGTATGGTAAAAGACCAATAATTGTTGCTGCCACGTGTAGTGGATGCGTACGCCCTTTCACGCCGTAGCGTGCCCTTATACGTCGTAGCGTGCCCTTGTACGCCGTAGCGTACCGTACGCATCTTTTCAGACAAAGACAACCAAGTTTGCTCGACTTTAATTGAAATGACTTTATCCAATTCGCTGACTTCGACAGTACCCTATGTCCACCCATTCCCCGGAATTTAAAATCTGCACAAAGTTTTCCCGTTGTACTGTCTAAAGAAAAAAAAAAGCAAAAGAAGCTTGCTTGGGCTGCATGCTGGGCCCATTTACAAACCCCCCCCATATCCGATCTGATAGGGTCTCCAGTCGAGGTAGTTCCAAAGAAAACCCCCTTAAAATTTAGGCTCATCCATCATCTGTTTTATCCTTTTGGCAACTCAGTAAACAATGCCATAGACCCAGTACTGTTAATTATCAATCAATTGAATCAGCTTTAATGTTAATGCAGGAATTTGGCCATGGTTCATTACTAGCCAAATTAGATATAGAATCAGCATTTAGATGATTACCCCTACATATTGAATCATTTAAATTCATGGGTTTTAGACACGTAGATAGATTTTATATTGATCGCTGCCCACCCATAGTGTGCTCCATTTCATGTACTTACTTTGAGAGCTTCAGCTCTTTTCTGCACTGGGGCTAGCAAGCGGGAACGGGTGACCATGAAATAGCGCATTATCTGGACATTTTCTCATAATCGGTCCCTCGGGTTCCCCTTAGTGTGGCAACATATTGCATGCAGCCCAAGCCTTTTTCACGGTGCTGGGAGTACCTATTGCTCACGACAAAACAGAGGACCCAATGTCTTGCCTGTCCTTCTTAGGAATAGAAATTGATACAGCAGCAGGTTGCTGTCGTCTCCCACAGAACAAAATTCAGAGAATAATCCAAGCCATTGGACACATTCAAAGCTCATAGTCCAGCCAACTAAAAAAACTTCAATCCCTTTTAGGCCTTTTTAATTTTGCATGCATGGTCATCCCCATGGGCAGGGTTTTCTGTAGGAAGCTCAAAAGAGCTATACCGGGGAAGACCAGGGGATAAATGTATCAAGCTGAGAGTTTTCCGGCGGGTTTGAAAAGTGGAGATGTTGCCTATAGCAACCAATCAGATTCTAGCTATCATTTTGAAGAATGTACTACATAAATGATAGCTAGAATCTGATTGCTTTTTCAAACCCGCCGGAAAACTCTTAGCTTAATACATTTATCCCCAGACCTGCTTGTCAGCAGAAACTAGAGAAGATCTGAAAGTATGGGTTAGATTTCTTCAGAATTTTAACGGCACCCGGATCTGTTCCCCCCCCCCCCTAGTTTCCAACAAGCAACCTGACCTGGGTTCCCTGGGTTTTGGCGTTTACCTGAATGAAGATTGGTGTGCCGCCCGCTGGCTGGAAGTTTGGCATCAGTGTGGCATCGCCTCCAACCTTTTAGTTTTGGAACTTTTCCCGATTATTGTAGCAGTAAAACTCTGGGCCCCTATCCTGTGCAATAAACACATAGTCTTTTGGTGTGATAATCTGGGAGTTGTACAGGTGATAAACAAGCAAAGCACTTCCTCCCCACATGCCATTAGACTCCACCGGCATCTCATTCTCCGTTGTCTGGAATGCGACATCTCGTTTACATCACAACAAGTTCCAGGGGTAAAAAACAGTATTGCTGACTCAGTGTTTTAGGGCATTAGCACTGCACGTCCAAGGCAGCCACGGCGGCTACTTTATCTGGTATATCATTGATGTCTAGCCTTTATAACGTCCCGGACGTTAAAAAAGTTTTATAGTGGTAAAAGCCCTTTTTGCTTATTGTTCAGCACTGTTTCACCCTTTATAGTCTACTGTTTGTACTGTGTACAGTGCTGCGGAAATCTTGTGGCGCCTAACAAATAAAGGATAATAATAATAATAATAAAAAAACAACGCTGGGTGCGAGAGAGACCAGTTCTGGAAGACCTAGGGCGATCAGTTGATCTGCAGCTGTTGCGTCAACTAATGCAGTCCCTTCAATCAGTAACAGAGAACCCTTATGAATGCTTGTTATTCCAGACAGCCTTTTTTTGCGCATTTAGAATTTCAGGGTGAGTAGAGCAGTCCAAGCTTCACCCCCTCTCAGGCCTATTGACCCAACGCATAGTCATTCAAGATGCTAAAGTATTATGTAAGATAAGAAAACAAAAAATAAAACAGACCAGGCTGGTAAAGGTTCATGGATACACATATACCCACACACTTAAACGGAGCTTTGTTCAGTGAAGTTGACTAAACAATTTTCTGATAATAGACCTGCCCACTCCCTCGTTTTCCTAGTACATTTAAATAACACCCCGGTCACAAGGTTTCAATTCCAGGCAATCTGTAAAAGAACCCTAAGTTTTAGGGGTTTGGACCCAGTACAGTATGGCACCCAATCCATTCGGATTGGGGCGGCCACGTCAGCAGACTTAAGTGGTGCATCGGTAGCGGCCATTAAAACATTGGGGAGATGGAAATCAATGTCCTATAAGAAATACATTAGGCCAAATGTCTAACCATATGTGCTTTGTTTTTTCCCTGATTACTTTGTCTACTAACCTTCACTTTTTTTTCTCTCCTCAATTCCAGTAGCCCTTGGTTCTGCTGATTGTTGCTTTTTTCCCTGGACCAAGGACTGATTAGAGGTGTGCCTCCAGGGTTTTTCCGGGTTTTTTACCTTCACAGGGGCTGCAAACTGATCTCGTCCTTCCCTCTCTAGCCTGCCTTCTCTTAGCACACCCCACCACCACCTTTTCCTTTCTTTCATTTCCAACTAGTTTCCAATTTTCCAGTGATCGGGGCACAAAATGCACAGGAGAATTTTGATCGGGAACCAATGCTTCCATTTCACTGTTACACATTGCCACATTGCTTATGTTGAAGATTACGGTGACCATAGCAATTTTATATTTACAGGTTTCCTGACTGGGACTAAACATATATGGATTGTGGGCCACTCATACGTGTTCTGGGCAGCCAGGCAAAAAGAAGCTGACAGATTCAGTCAATTTACAATCCTGATTAACATTAGTTGGCAAGGCAGACGGGGTCTCTGCTGGCCCGACCTGAATCCCTGGCTGACATGACACATAAAACAATGTGGCCTGCCTGATATCCTAGTACTACATTTAGGAGGCAACAACATCAGTAAAGGGAAGTCAATAGACCTGATTCTCAGATTACGCAAGGACCTGACATACATCAAAACCAAATGGCCAACCATCAGTATGATATGGTCTGCAGTAGTGTCCCAACTTCAGAGGAGGTCCGATGTTCCCTTGAAGATAATGAAAAAAGTAGTTAAAAAATTTCACAGTGGAGTAAGGGTACATGTTAAACAATTGGGTGGCTCCGCATTCGAACACCCCTTGTTAGCTACAGGACAAACACAGCTGTTTCCCAGGAATGGGGTTCACCTTACAGATGAGGGTTTAGTTAAATTCATTCAGAAGATCTATAGTCGCTTAGGAGTTTTTTGTGTTGGTTAGGCATTGGCTAGCTGTCAGTCCCCTAAGAACGGCCCGCATGGTAGGAAGTCACTGTGGGCAGCGGCTAATTGTTAGAGCGTTATTGTTGATTGACCACAGGTGCTACCCACTTCAAGGAAAGTGACTCATGGTCCTTTTCGGTGAGGAACCCTTGGCCCGCTACTGATGGCGGCCATTCTGTAGTCGGGTTGGGGGGTAGTAACTCTGACGCGCTGGTCAGGCAGTTCAGGATTTGTCCCATTAAGTGGAGTAGGCTGTTAGCCATCCATGCTTGGTTCCAAATATCAGTTTGATTTAGCTGCCTCACGGTACACTTTCATCGCCACTTATTCCTTTAATTAATTAATAAACTGTGACCTTATTTAGCCACTTTCATAAGTCCCAGTGTTGTTATTCTTTAGATAAGTTAAGTAAGTGGTATATGTTTTGAGAGGTTAATGTTAAGAGAGTGAAACACATCCAGATTATGCAGTTTAATATTTAAAATGAACTAAACAGATAAGCTCATTTACCTTCCAATATACAAAATATTATTTTATACTTAAAAAAACAACAATTTTCAAATTTTTCTTTTTTTCCCCAATAGTTCTCTTCTTGCATAATACTTATGAGAATATAGAAATACCCTATTAGTATGAATCTATAGGCTACTACCCCACAATTACACTACTTTAAAACTACATAAAAAATACATATGTGCTTTAGAACCGTTTTAAATTACTTTCTTAATCTATTAAAAAAAAAACACAGCAGATGCATCTAACACCCTTCTAATTGACTACCATTTTGAAATTTTTTCATGATGTAACATCTCTACCTCATTTCTATAAAATAAGAGCATTTTTTCACATTTCTAACTTTTATGCTTTACAATATATATTTATCAAATATGCAAACAAAAGGAAATGTGTTTAATATATTGTACAATATATTATTGCATCTCTGCCATGTTTGTCTTAAAACATGGCCGATCCATGCGGTTTCTATTGGCAGTAGCCATCTTAGGATTTCCTAGAAATCCTAAATTAAACTGCTTATTAAAAATACACTATTTCAAATTGCAGTCTCATAGTATGATGCAACAATATACATTTCACACATTACTTTCAAATTCACATATTACACAGGCCTGAAAATATACATTTCACACCAATCAATACAGCTTTTCTGACTGGCATACTTAAATTTCTATTTACTATATTTATAACTTAATATTAATATTAGATTTGTGACAGCATGAAAAAATTCACATATGAAATTACATTAAACTTACATTTTAACAACAAACTCATATTTGGAAAACATTTTCCTGAACAACATTTTACCTTTGAATATCCCAGAATTTTTTCAGCAACTTTCACCAGTACACAGTATATCAGACAAGAGTATGGTCAGGTTCAGGCAGTGGTTTGGTACACAGGAGAGTCTAACAGAGGAGCACCCAGAGAGGGGAATCTGAACAGGCACAGAGGACAAGTCCAGGAGTCAGACGCACTGCAACAAAGTTTCTCTGGCACCAAGCAAGTAGAGTGCTCTTTAGGTACAAGAGTAGTTTTGAAAAGCCCTCCGAGGCCAGGCGTCATGTGCGCAGACACCTGAAAGTGTCGGGCAGCCGTGTGAAGGAGTCGGCACTGGAACCAGGACAGGTAAGTTCGTAATACAATTATAGCTCATTGCAACGTTTCCCACTGAAAACTAACACTGTGGTCTTCTTTTATCTGATTGATTTATTTCAGACAGTTGTTGGTAGAAACTACTGGTGGATAAATATGATGCATCTTCTTTTTCTCCATCTTCTTATTTTCATTAAGAAATGTAAGCATCTTCTGAGAGTGTGAAATTTACCACATGCAGAGATTGTGGAATTGGAGGACATTTTAGAAGCCATAGTTTTACAGGCAAAACTATGATCACTGATGTGCTCCCATCATAACCCAATGGAATACCTGACTATTGCAATTTTGTGAACTGCTAACACTCCTGCTCATTTCCCATGGGGTCTAATATTCATTGTTGTCAGCTGTTAATTATCCCTGGCTGCTTTTTCTTCATAAATCCATACTTTATTAACTCAACTGATAACATTTGAAAATGTATATCCCATTTAATTTTTATGCTATTGAAGAGGAGTTTTGCATATTTTTCTTACTGCTGCTTAATATTACTCAATGTTCTCATTACCTTTGCTGGTACAGACTGCCTTGGATTTTGTATAGGTCAAATAAACATTTTTTTTAATCATCTCCTTTATCTGTGTAAGCTCAACTGATGTTTCATTTAGACTCATGTACATGATTGCCTGTTTGTGTAGTATAAAATTAGATATCTTTATTGAGTGATTTGTTTTTGAGATACTGGCATATTCTGTCTATATTGACACTAACAGCAGAGTATTATTAATAATATTGATGGCATCTGAGGCTCATAGGCCTAGAGTTGCATATATAATTGAAAAGGTACTATATAAGAAGTTTGCTAGGTTATTGTTCGCATACATTGGCTTGATTGGCAGTTGCTGTGGTGAAACGAGGTATTAATATCACCTTAACCAGTCTGCACCTTGTTTATCACAAACTGTGGACTATAAAAACATGTACTTTTTCTAGCCCTCTGGTTCCCCATATTTGTCAGTCATATTTAAACTTGTATATATTCTATTTGAAAGTAGTTAAACTGTTTGCCAGCATGTTTTTCTTATCTTGCAGTCTATTCCATTGTTTCAGCCTAGGCAAAAGGATTATTGTCCACCAGTCCTGTATGAATGTACATCACACTAAGGGGTCTCATGTATTAAGATAGGGAGAAGGTCTACAGTTAGAGCTCCATGTTTAATTACAGAAGACTGCATTGTCTATTTAAAATGTAATGTGTATGGACTGCGACCTCTCCTGTTTAAAAAACTCTGCTGTATAGTCACAGAACAATGCCTATCCTTAATTATATCAAGAGTGGCTCATCTGCTATCCCTCTGTCTGTATGTTTATCTCTGTGAAAAGGTAAACACAGAAAAGGACCAATTAGGCAGGTCCTGGAACTCCAAGGAAGGTCATTTCTGCCTTTAAATACCAACTCCAGAGAACAGCAAATTGACATTCACTACCCAGTGATAGCTGTAGTCAGGCTGGCGCTGGGATGCAGATCTCTGCCCTGACAGGAAAGGGACCCTGGAGTAATGCCTTTGCCCTGATCTACCTCTCAAGGTCTTGGGGAGCTGTGTGTCTGCCAAAAGCGGAGTGACAGTGATTCAGGACCACTCTATTGCTGGAAACCTTAAAGGAGAGAGGGGGAGAATCTTAAATGGATCGAAAGCAGTTCCTGAGAGTGACTAGGATGCTGGTGAGGTGTTTTCATTTTAACCTTTATGTTGTCTGTGCCTGACAATAGTGTTACTTGCTGCAGGTTATTATTTAAAGATGTTTATTGCTGTTTAGTGCTTCCATTTTGTTAAATAAATTTATTTATTTTATTTCGGATATTTGCCTGGTTGATTTTGAACCTTGCATATGTATGGGGAAGGCCAGTTGTGCGGCACAGAGGGTTACATTAAACCCAGTATCTTCACAGTTGGTGTAAGATAAAGAAAACAAGGGTTAGCATTCTGGTGAGTAGGGATGTCATTCAGCTGCTGGGATGCATACATGTGGCTATAAGATCCGGTTAGTGCAAGGATACGTTGCCAGAATATTGAGTCTTCCTGACAAGTGTCCAGCACACCTCTTTCCTGTGTTCCTGTGTATTGACTGGGCTTTAACCTCCATTGTTTGCTGCCTACCATACAGACCCCGGCAGGGCCGGACTGGGACTAAAAATCAGCCCTGGCATTTCAAGCATACAGGCCCATCTCTGTTGATGAGCTGGACAAAACTGTCCAGCTCATCCAGGGGCGTGCCCACAATATGTTGGGGGTGTGGTCAACATGGGGCATTGATACATACATTATAATAAAACATTACATTTATCAGGCCCTCCCTATCATGCCACCCCTCACCCCAGAAACACATTACAACACCCCCAGCCCACTGCACTTATCTTCCTGTAGAGTGAGCAGCTAAACTCTTAGTCTCACAAGATTAATAAATCTCAGGAGACTTAGAGCTCCTCGGCTTGCTCTGCAGGCTGTGTCCTATCCAGGAACTGGGAGTAGCTACCCGCTCCCTCCTGCTAACCAGAGCTGGATTAAGGCTCGGGGGGCCCAGGGCACTTAAGACAGGGGGCTTCTATGATGTAATATGGTTATTAGACACATTTTCAACAAATACACAGGCAATACTGTGAGCACTACTAGTAGGTGCACACAGTTCTGCCTTCACAAGCAGTACAATGTAAAGCAGTATATAGCTCCCAACTGTCCTTGTACTCAGACCAAATCCTGACTAAGCGGGACAGTCACCCACCAAATTCAGGACAGTTGGCAGAATGTCCTGGTCTCTCTTACCTGTCTTGTCATTGTCTCCACTTGTGGCTTCTGGTGTCTTTAGATCAGTTGCTGCTTGTTTGGATCCTGGAATGTTGGGGGCCCTATTTGGAAAAAAATGGTTACATGAAATTTAGAAAACTCCAACCAGCAGCGGTGTTAAATCAATATAACACCCATGTTTTAAAATTAGGCCTTACTCCAGCCCCAACATTAAAATGATAGTATTCACATTTGATAAATACATCTATTTCCCTCCAACTAGCCCTGATGTCACGGGCACTAGGAGTCTTTACCCAGGGATCACCAGCTGGTAGGCTTACCAGAGCAATATAGATGGTAATAGGGTACTCTGGTAGCTGGGTGATCACGGAACAGGAAACAGCAGATGATGAGATGCTCAGGAAAGTCTATGACTAGCAGCACTGGTAATATGGAGGTAATAGTACACGAGGAACTGTAGGACAAGGACACGTGAAGGTAGTCAGTGGTCTGCGATAGCAAGTTGTACCACTGCTATGTGAGAGGATACTGGAACAGGTGATACTGGAGACAGGGATCAGTGGTCTGCTACTAGCAAGTTGTACCACTGAATATATATGTGAGGAGGTGCACGGGGAGAGACTGCAACACAGGATATACACAGGCACCTTATATACGATCCACAGTAACATGCACAATATGTATATAAATGACTGAACAGGTCTGCAAATATAGGAAGTCTCTTGAAGCAGTCCAGCACAAGTTAACACAGTCAATGATGGCAATAGACTCAGCGGATAGCAGACTCCAGAGGAGAACCAACACAGTCCAGCAAAATATGCAATACACCAGCACAGTCAATGAGAATTATGCATACCGTGGTTCAGAAGCAGGTAGTCAGATAGGAGTGCAGGGATACCTGAGCGGCAGGAGGCCGGCTGGATAAGAAGACCCAGGATACCTGAGGCAGCAATCAGTAGGTGCAGCGCACAGATAAGTAGACCAACAGGGACACGAATCCACAGGAATCAATAACACGTGGAACTGGACTCACGCAGGACCCAGGAGAGTGGAGACGATCCAGCAGAGGAGTAGTAGATGAGATATAAATCCAATGCAGACGGGAGGGTAGACCTGCGGGACACGTGAAGGCGTGGAGAGCGGATCAGCAGTAGATGGATGATAGCGCGATCAGCAGTAGATGGATGATAGCGCGATCAGCAGCAGCAGGACTCTGCGGTACACGGAGGTAACCAGTAGCAACCAATAGTTGTCAGTAGCGATGGCACACGGGATAGCAGAGCAGACCAGGAGCTGTTGATCACGGAGAGTAGCAAATGGCAATGAGAGCAGCAGTCTCGAGGAAACACAGAAGAGCTGAGAAGAGACTGCAGTGCACAGGAGCAGCGGATAGGAATCAGCTAACTTGTCACGATGATGAACACAGGCGAGTTGTAGGCTGGAGGCTGTAGTGCACGGAAGCAGCGGGTAGACATCAGCTAACAATCCCGATGATGAACACAGGCGAGTTGTAGGCTGGAGGCTGTAGTGCACGGAAGCAGCGGATAGACAACAGCTAACAGTCACGATAATGAACACAGGCGAGTTGTAGGCTGGAGGCTGTAGTGCACGGAAGCAGCGGGTAGACATCAGCTAACAATCCCGATGATGAACACAGGCGAGTTGTAGGCTGGAGGCTGTAGTGCACGGAAGCAGCGGATAGACAACAGCTAACAGTCACGATAATGAACACAGGCGAGTTGCAGGCTGAAGGCTTATAGTGCACGGAGGCAGCGGATAGGAATCAGCTCACTGACTTGATGAGGAACAGGTGAGTGGATGTAAAGTAACGGTTGGAGTGCACAGAGGCAGCGGATAGGAACCAGCAAACAGTCACAGTGAAATATAATAGCGATGAAGTGGATTAGAGGACTGAAGTGCACGGAGGCAGGGAATCAGCAAACAGTCACAATAATAAGTAGTAGCGTTGAAGTGGTTTGGAAGACTGTAGTGCACGGAGGCAGCGGATAGGAATCAGCTAACAGTCACGATGATATAGTTGATGGTAGAAGTGGTATGGGGACCACAGTAGTAGAAGTGGTTTGGAAACCACAGAGGTAGAAGTGGTTTGGAAACCACAGGAATCAGCAGCGCTGAAAACACGAGGAATACAGGAACACCTTCAGAGACTCATAGGGAATGAGACTCCAAGATCAGGCAACGTGGTGTTGACCACAGGTGCTTAATATAGGGAGTGTTGCCTGATCTGCCAATTGAGTTAAAGGGACATACACTGAAGTATAGGAAAGGGCTGCGCATGCGCAGACCCTCAGGATGGAGGACGGCCACGGTTCCTAAATGTCCGGGAAGAGGCACTCACGGTACGGTGAGTGACACCTGAAATGTATATACATTTAATAAATAGACCTATTTCTCTACAACCAGCCCCAACATTAAATTAATAGTATTCCCATTTAATAAATAAACCGATTTCCCTCCCTCCAAACAACCCCAGCAAGAAATTAAATAGCATTTATATTTAATAAAAATGACCATTTCCCACAACCATCTCAGACATTAAATAATTCATAATTTCATTTAATAAATATACCTAATTTTCCCCAAACAGCCCCACATTCACTTAATAGCACACATTATAGCCATATACTCTCCCCCACACACATTATAGTCATATACTATCACTCCACACACACATTATAGTCATATACTGTCCCCCCACACACATTATAGTCATATACTGTCCCCCCACACACATTGGCCATTTTTTATTTTCCCCCTCCTACAGCCATTGCCCCCCCATGCTGACATTTTCACCCCCAATTCCCCCTGCAGACATTGTCACTCACCCCCCAATCCCGTTGCAAACATTGTTTTACATATTGTGTGTTAATATTCTAACTCAGATATTTACAATTACACATTATA
Source organism: Mixophyes fleayi (assembly GCF_038048845.1). Taxonomy (NCBI): domain Eukaryota; kingdom Metazoa; phylum Chordata; class Amphibia; order Anura; family Limnodynastidae; genus Mixophyes; species Mixophyes fleayi. The sequence continues at coordinate 165,314,492 of NC_134404.1, read as the reverse complement.
TATAAATCTAACCCTCTCTTTTTTGCCATTTAGTCCCTTCATTTAACGCCAGGTAATAGTCATGTATTTTGCCCATTAATTAATTACCTGGTGGCTGGCTTGCTAACTGGCTGGCTGGCATTAAAGGTGCATCACCCGCGCTGCTGGAACCGCTCCTCCTAGCTTAAACGCGGCCGCGAGTGACATCATCACGCGGCGCAATGTCATGACATCATTACGCCCCCCCTCAACGTCATAAAAAATAACATGCCGGCGCTTCTTGCAGGGCGAAAGGGTAGACCGGCCCATCTGGCATTCGGCCCTTCTGGCAAATGCCAGAATTGCCAGATGGCCAATCCGGCCCTGGAGCCCTTTATCTGTTCTGACAATCGCTTGCCTTCTGACTCTTTTTATTTGGTTTAATGGTTGCCACTACATAATGTATGCAGGGCTGCCATCATGGGGGTACAGGATGTACCAATGTATGGGGCCCATCATCCAAGACCAACCTTTTAATTTGTTAGTAATCTGTTGAGGCCGTCAATCAATCTGAGTGGGAACCCAGGTTTGAATAAAGGGGTCGGCACGACATTATCGGGACTAACTCTGTTCTAAAGAGTGTAGGCCCCATCATTGTTGTCCTTACCCGTGGCTGGCTCCTCGTCTGACACCAGCCACCAATAAGCTGCCTTCATTTTCAAGCCCATCCCCTCCACTCTGTATTTCATCCTCTGCCTCTCTTCTCCTATTCCAAACATCCCCAATCTTCCTACTTCACCTGCTCTAGTCTGTCTGCTCCACCCCTACTTTTCTACATGTAGATGTGTGACTGACTCCCGCTGCTTTGGAAGACATGTAAGTGACATAGGGTGATTAAAGCTGAAATGCTTGAAAACAGTTTACTGTTCTTTCAGTCTATGAATAATTTAGCTAACTAAAGATTAATATATATATAAAATATGGTGTTTCAGTCCTAACTGCACCCTTACAAACCTGCTGTTCCTGTTATATTCATCAAACATATTAACACATATATTACTGTATTTGCAGAGACTGGTTAATGATTGCCAGCAATTCGGGACCGACTCTGCATGTATATATTTTACAAGTCCTGACAATGACCTATTATGAGAGAAAGTTAAAGTTATGGAGCAACTTTGTTATGATAAGTGAGTAAATATTATGACAAAAACACTGGAATAGTGTTTTTAGGCAGGTATGTTTGTCCAAGGTTTCTACATGTTTAAAAAACCCAGGGAGAATATTTTGTGTTAGAAGGAGCTTCTCAGAAAGTGTTTTCAGCTTTAAGAAAAACTGTTAAGGATCCCTGGGGTACAAATGGAGAGAGAAGGTTTGGCTCCATTTATAAGGCCAAGTCCAGGTCTTCTGATCTTCCAGTCTAACAGCAGGCTGATTAATGGTTGTACCTGTGTGATCAGTCTCTGTTCTGCTCTGCCTGGCGGAAAGGACTGCAGAGTCTCTATAAAGGAAAGCCTGATATTCTTTCAGTAAACTATGCGTTCTGGTACTTCTATGTTTTCATTTATAGTTTTACAGTCAGGAAGGACTTGTGTTTAGTTAGTGCCAGACAAGCAAGGTGTTTATTTTGAAATGTTCTATATATGCAGACAGTGGATAGGAACTGTACAGTTGATAAACAATTGCAAGTCTTAAGTATTTGCTTATCGTTGTTGCTTTGTTTGGTTAAATCTGGAAGAGCTATCATGTTCACTTGCCATTTGTTTTATACATCAAGAGCATGCATTAATTTACTGCATAAGGCTGGGTACACACTACAGGGTTTTCGGCCAATTTTTGGCCCAATCACACAATATACGAATATTTGGCCCAATATCATATTAGTGTATACGCTACAATGATGAACTATTATTGTTTCAAAGCACATCGTATTGTTTCATTTGTTTTTTAAGCCAAACTAAAAATCTCGTTCAACGATGGAACGATGTTGTTCCAATTATGCAGTGTGTATGCACTCACGACTGGCAGTGTCCATAGATCTATGAAGTGTACAGTGTCACAATCTTTTCAGCCAATGGTTATGACAGATGAAGAGCACAGATCTGAAGGTAAATCTTGTAAAACGTGTATAGTGTGTACACATAAATCGGCATGCTGATTGGGACTTTTTTTTCCATTTTTCAGTTGTAAGTAAAATCACTGACTATAATGCATCGGGAGATATTTTCTGTAGTGTACCCAGCCTTAGTTTGACCTGATCCGTTTCCATTTGTCTACTGGAATAGCCATTTGTATTTGAGGAACAGTGGTGCAGTGGTGTAAGGTCGCGTACTATTATCATTGGGAAGATTATAAATCTGTTTCTAAGATATTATACATAAGTAAAATATATTATTGGCTACATGTTTTTTCTACTTATAAGATTGTGTGCTATCATTGGAGACTGTTTGATATATTGACATGTTACATGAGAGGATAACAAAACCCTGATTTATTTTTGATAAAGCACGGATATACAGATATCAATATTTGTAATTTTTGTATACGTTTGGTGCAGCAATATATGATTTGTTAGTCACTGTAATGTTTTTATATTGACAATGTTATTTTAAATATTTTTCTTAGCAATTGCTAATATTTTGTTGTTGAGTACAGGTGCAGTTTATGTCTCAGCACTGAACATCTGTTCCTTCTTTATTTGGGATTTTGTCAATTTTCCAGCACAGCAGCGTGACAAACTCACTTCTCACTGAGATTGGGCTTTATTCATTGATTATTTTTTTAAAAATAACATTTTATTTGCATTTTCAGAGGTAACTAACACAATAAACACTCAGCTGACAATTCTCATGTTAAAGGTGACACAACATAATAAAATTACAATTAAGATTTGAATGATCACCATTTACATGCAGTCAAACAAACTTAAAACAAAACTAAAACAGCATGAAACATTCATGAAAAACTTTCTCAGATGCTTGGTCTACTAGTACTCAGGTTGGGAGTGATAGTAGACAAAGCATCGGTAAATGTGGGGTTAGACACACCTAATTTGCAGCAAAGATGGGATACAGCAACTGCCATCTGTCCCGCTGTAATGTATTCATTTTTAGTGATCACCCATACTTTTGCACCAGTAGGAGTTTCTTAATTATATTGTTTTGGAGCAAATAGTAAGGTTGTAAAAGACTAATCTCCATCTACATTCAGGTTTGTATCGGTTCGCAATTCTGCAAACACTTCCTTACTGTACTTGGCCTACTTTAGAACTCCCTTATCCTCCCCTGTCACACTGGTTGAGGCGCAGGCAGGCACAATTGTGAATACGTGCAACTCTGCATAGGGACGGGATATATTGTGATCATGCGCATAATGAAATTACTCAAATTATTACACTACACAAATGGATATACGATCAATTCTACATCAGTCCCATTGTGTGTAGGGTCCTCATCCTTTACAACAGGCAATCATGATCTTTGAGTCACTGACCCAAAGCAGAGCACCTCTGCAACTTCCTTGATGGACAATGAGAATGCACTGCCTTGAAAAAGCTTTGGTGAAACGTACATCGGGAAGAGACGTAATTTTTGACGTCGCTGAACCCAAAGGTAGCGGCTGTCAGCGGCGGATAACGCCGCCAGTATCGGAAAATGTTAGTGTCTGCTCTAAATTACGCTTACAATGTATAAAGACTCCTGTTTGTGAGGGTTTTTTATATATTACCCTCTCTCTAAGGCGACATTTGTGTGAGATCTTATGGTCAGAATCATATGAGAAAAATGTGAGAAGGACCATATATAGATCAACATTAGTAGCGATGTTTAATAGGAATCACATGCTTTTGTTATACAAGAGACAGAGGACAAGCTATATTTGGGAATACTGTACTGAACAATATTAAATAGATATCAATAAATGAGATGATATGGTAAAATGGGGGAGCTTATAACTTGCTTTATGGTAATATAAAAGTACAAATAAACGGTCTTTCCCTTGAAAATCAAAATAAAAAGGCAATATTAAAAAGGGCAATGTTAAAAAAAAATCAGTGCACTGATGTATAAACACGTTAGTGGTATGCAAAATAATAGATAACATAAATAAAGAAAATTAAATCTCAATAGTGACTGAGAATAATAGGCAATTAGCCAAAATAGGTTGACATGTGTCTAAGCAGCAACCGTCTTGTAACATGTATAGTGAGTGTATAGTGAGTGAACCAGTGTCGGACTGGGGCATGAAGGGCCCACCGGGGGACTGCAACGCTAGGGGCCCACCAGAGGGGGTGTGGCCAGCCATAATAGAGGCGAGACTAGACGCTAGAGGGGGAGAGGTCAGCTCACGAAGGACAGCTAGCACCATAGTGTAGTATATAAAGAATGCAGTGTGTGTATAAAGAGTACACAGTCTGACCTGCCCCTTAGATTGGGCAGAACAGTCACCATAAATCGGGATTGTCCCAATAGAACAGGCTTGGCTAACCTGTGGCACTCCAGGTGTTGTGAAACTACAAGCCCCAGCATGCTTTGCCAATATATAGCAGCTTATTGCTGGAAGGGTGTGCTGGGACTTGTAGTTTCACAACACCTGGAGTGCCACAGGTTAGCCAAGCCTGCACTAGACTCAGAATATTTGACAGACTGTCCTACCTGTTCTTGTCACTTTTACCACCTGTAGCTGCAGGTTTCTTTAGTTGCAGCTTGTCTGGATCCTGGAATGTTGAGGGCCCTATTTGGAAAAAATAATGGGTACATTTAGAAGATTCCAACCAGCCCTGACATTAAATCAATAGGACCAACAATTAATACTTAGGCCTTCCTCCAGCCCCAACATTAAAGTTATAGTATTCCCATTTAATAAACCTATTTCCCCCCTCCAGACAGCCCCTGCAATAAATTAATCGCATTTATGTATAATACATATAATAAATATACCTATTTCCCGCAACCATCACTGCCATTAAATAATTCATATTCACATTTAATAAATAGACCTCATGCTCCTCAAACTCAGCCCCACATTCAATTAATAGCCCCCAAACCACCCCATCTTAAATTAAATTGTCCCACCTTCACCCTACAAAGAAAATAGCACCCATTATTTAGCCACCACCTACCACACACACATTACATTGCCACAAGCCCGCTGTGCCATCACACACACATTACTGTGCCCCTTAATCACCATGCTGGGCCTCCTTATGATCAAACTGCACCCTCCATGCTGCTTTTGCCCCCCCTTCATCACCCTGTGCCATGCTGCTTTTGTTCCCCCCTTCTCCTGGCCCCCCTTCACTCTGCCATCATGCTTAGCCCTTCATTCCACTCAAGTTCCATGCTCTTTTTTAAAAGGTAACTTACATACAAGTTGCATTCTGATTCGAATCAGGCCCATTATGTTTTTTATATTTTGATTGTGATTATTGTTTTTAATAAAAATAAAATGCTTAGCCCTTTTTTTTTTTGCCTTCAGTTATTTGCTCCCCCCACCAACGGAGAAGGGAGCGATCAGGTCGGGGCCTAACGGGGGATAGACCGGTCCCCCGGCGGGCCAGTCTGACTCTGGAGTGAACCCTCTACTCCTGTCCCTCAGACCTCATTTGCCTGCACTTTTACTATTTGGAACTGGACTTCATTGATATAACGGTATATCAGCAAGATGGAACTATACTTGAATTTAAGGAATTTTACATGAAAAGATTAATACTTGACTTTGTTTATTCTTCTCTAGACCACTAAAGCTGGGACTTTTGAAATACTTAGCTGTTAATATTTTTCATCCAATTGGAAGTGTCTATCAGACTGTTACAGCTGATACAATTGACTGCAAATATTGATGCATGTTCATTCACTGTTATTGCATGGGAATATACATGTTACAAGACGGTTGCTGCTTAGACACATGTCAACCTATTTTGGCTAATTGCCTATAATCCTCAGTCACTACTGAGATTTAATTTTCTCTATTTATGTTATATATTATTTTGCATACCACTAACTTGTTTATACATCGGTGCACTGATTTTTTTTAACACTGCCCTTTTTAATATTGCCTTTTTATTTTGATGGTCTAATACACATTTCTCTAAACTGTAAATGTCTGTATTTTATCTATTTTAGTTTGTGCCAGGATTTGTACTCTAATTAAAGGGAGAGATACCCTTTGTTCTCCTGAGCTGCATTTTATACACTTACTTCTCAGCAGTGCATTTTGGTGTTGGTTGTTTTCTGCTTTCCCTTGAAAATGTGTATAGTGAGCAATATATGTAAAGTCTTCCTTGAGCATTAATTATTTGAGCTTAGACACTAACAAAGCTGCAATGTTAAGAGCTAATTGATGATCTGCTAGTGAATCCCACCTAGAAAAAATTTGTTTAGATATAATTATTTGTAACTATACCACATATAATACGTGGAGCATATGGTGTAACATTAAGATCTGGTGGATAGATAAACACACAGGGTGTGTTTCCCTGTGGAATATACTCTTGTGTATTGAACAACTGGTATTTCACTAATAGCAATTGAACTGCTCTAGAATTGTTTAGGCCTGTTACCCAAGAGTTCTCATTTTTTAACTCCACATTAGGTTAACACAAACACATATATGTTTTTTAAAATATTTCACCATTATGTCTGGAATTTAATTTTCTATGAAATAAAAAATTGTTTTTTAATATTTGCTGATTTTCAGTGGACTAGAGTGCCTCTTTTTCTCCTTTGATAATTCTGACGTTTTTGCTGTGAGTGCACCCCATCTGTATAATATATAGGGAATAAACTGTGACAAGCAGATAATAGTCCTGTTTCTTTGTGTGACTACACCTTTGGTGTTCTGTGGAAAATGACATCAATTGGGTACACACACCTCCAGACTAAGTATTCATCACATGATTACAGTAGAGCACAGTAAAGTAATGACTTGATATGCTTGTGTTATTATGACAAATAACGGTGTATATGTTTTTACCATTTTTATAGTATATCATTTGATTTTAGCCAGATTGAATTATTATGGGTATTAATGAAAAGCTTTATTCAGAATGTGACTAAGCCCAAGAAAAAGAGCAATTAATCCTTTTTTTAGTATAACCACTAAAACAAAATATATTTGCAGTCATTTGATAAATCACCTGTTTACAGTTTTGACTACTACAATTAAACAAAATGGTCTAATCACATGAATGTTTTACACTAATCATAAAATGCAAAAATTAAATCCTTTCTGTTCTTATACAAGAACATGGGAGATGCCTATAACTACTGGAAAGTGTGCTACCTTTAGATACATGTGTATCTACCCACCCAAAACAATTCAGCACCCACCCAAATTCATTAAACAATTGATTTCCTTTCAGCACACACTTGTAGGTCACAATATGAACATCTACTCAAAACAGCAAATTAGTATCAGAACAGTACTCTACAGAATGAGTCATGATAATGTTCCCCACTTTAAGTGGTAATGCAGTTATTTTCCCTGTATATTCAGGGGCAGAGATCACAACACAGAAACAGATAAACAACATGAATGACTGCATTCAAATGAATATTACTATCAGGCACGTGTCTACTGTACACTGTATAACCCCTTGTGTCAGTGTTCAAGTTAGTTACTGATTATTATACTATGTTAGTATAATGATTATCCATCATCATTGCCTATTTATTGTTATGTGCCACAAAACTCTGCATTATATTAGGATCACTGAGATGTCAAAGTTGCTACATTAGGATCCAGATTTTTTTTTACCTATTATCCTGAAAACCACTATAACCCCTGCCCTAAAAAAAAGCTGTTGCTGGAACACATTGCTATATGAGAGGGAAACGAAATAAATCTACTAATAAATAATTACATTTATAATGAAGCCAGAGTGTCACAAAGTATATATATATCACAAGTCTGAGATAGGTGAAATTTGACAATCATTATTGCAAACACAAGTAAAAACATGGTTGTGGAGTCCTTATTGCAGAGAGTTAAATACAGACAGCAAGCAGGTATCAGGAGTTGCTCTTAAATAGTATTGTGCCTAGACTACAGATAAAAAGGTAATACATAACACAGGACAGTCCACTGGTTACAAGTTTCCATGTATCGGGTAGAGTTTTTAATGCTGGAGAATCAAACACAGGTAAGCACACAAGTAACAGGTATACTGCTATACTGTGTGTGTGATTGAAAGGGGGGGCTGCTATACTTTGTGTGTGATTGAAAGGGGGGGGCTGCTATACTTTGTGTGTGATTGAAAGGGGGGAGCTGCTACAATATTTGAAGGAAAGGAGGGGGGTATGCTGCTATAATATGCGAGGGAAGAGAGCAGTATGTTACTATGTGAATGTGGGTTTCTTAATATATTAAGGTAAAATGAGAGAAGGGAGGTGGGCTGTCTTAATAGTGCAATGGTGGAAGATAGGCAAATAATTTAACGGAGATTAGGTGGGGGTTAATTATTTAATGGGTGCTATTTTATTTGTGGGGTGATGGGGGGCAATTTAATTTATTGGTGGGCTATTTTTAAATTAATAGTGGGGCCTATTAAATTAGGATGGAGTGACGGGATCTTTGATTTAATGCTGGGGTGGTTTGGGGCGATTGAATGTGGGGCTCAGTTTAGGTGGGAGGTCTATTTATTATATATGAATAAGAATTATTTAATACAATGGGGTGGTTGTGGAAATTGTAATGTTAAATGTAAATGCTATGCATTTTTTGCTGGTGTCTTCAGGGGCAAACGGAGGATTGTCGGGGGGGACCCAAAAAAAACCAAACACCCCTCGTGAGAGCTGCTGCGCATGCGCAGCGGCTCCGTTTATTCAGCGCTATCCTATATAGCAGCCGCAGCGCTGTCTAAGAAGCGTTCGCGGCGGTGCTGTATACACTGCAGCACCGCCGCGGACGCTTCTTTGACAGCGCCGCAGCTGCTGTATAGGACAGTGCAGCTATAGCGGCCACTTAGTTAGCGCAGGGTGCACCACTGGTCTTAACTCTTCACTTCTAGAGTTTCCTAAGTGTTGCTACAACCAAATTCCAGGTGGTAAATACATGAAACTGCACATTTTGCAAGTCTCCGATATTCAGCAACTTTACAGGGGAAATTTAAAGATGCAATACCTTTAAAGGCAAAACTTGCCTATAAAAGCAATTGCGGCTTTAAATTCCCCCCGAATATTGGTGATTTGCAAAATGCGCAGTTTCATACATTTACCCCCAGTAGTTTTAAATCCCACCTACTGTTTTGGTCCCGCCCACATGAGGCCACTTTAGTAATTTTTTTCCAGGGCTACTTTAAGATCACAATCCGGCCTCTGCACAGGATTACCAGGTCAGAATCAAGGTTCCAAGGTTTGCAGATAAACAGGATCTTAGGGACTGTTATTCGGCCCAGACGGCTGGGAGAGTCAGGATTTTAAGCACCAGATACAGTTTATCCATACTCGCCTACTTTTGAGATACACCCTCCAAAAGGGGAGATCTCAGTGATGTGATATTGGGTTGTGGCCACAGGAATCGTGCCATTAGGCACGGTCCCCTCAGCAAAATGACACGATTTTCAGCCTATTGCGACAAGGGACGGGGCCAGGATGACACTATTCTCTGTAAATTGCGTCACTAAGGCCTGTCCCATCTCCAGTCACTAAGAAGTGAAAGGATTTGGGAGGTTGTCCTGCTCTCCCGGGAGAAGTCGTCGGATGTCGTCAAATCTCGCAAGTTTTGGATTCCATAAGTATTGCCCTCCACAGAGATACGTCGCCATTTCACAGACAGCCATAGAAGGGGTAGCAACATTCTTGGCAGTCTCCGGCCATTTTGATTCCCAAAGTCTGGTTCGCCGCCAGGGTCAGACTGGCCCGCCGGATAGCCGGGGTAGGCCCCAGCGCCTGAAGGCTCCCCTCTTAAAAAAAAATATTCACGTGTTCGTGGTGGCGGTGCTCCTCCCTTCTCCATTCGCACTCAATGTCGCTCGTGACGCCATCACGCCATGCCCGACATTCAGTGAGGAGCGGTGCAGAGAAGAGCAAGCAAGAAAGAAGACAGAAGACAAGAAAAGAAGAAAAGAGAAGAGAAGAAATAAGATGATAGAAAAGCCAAGTGAAGTACCGGAAGCAAGGGGGAGCAAAAGCAGCATGTCAGAGTGTGAAGGGGGGCAAAAGCAGTTTATCAGAGTGTGAATGTAGTAGTTTGGTTGGACACCTCTAGTGGCTGGCCACACCCCCTCTGATGGGCCCCTACCATTGTATTCCCCCTTTGGGCCCTTCATGCTCCAGTCTGACACTGATCGCAGCAGCATCCCTATCTGCCCCCTGGTGGAGATATATTGACTGGTTAGATGAGGCCTCTGTGCGCACGATTTCCTCCCCTGGCTGACCCGTCAAATCGGACAATAGGGACTGCAAGACATAGTAACAATCCATTTGGGTGGAAACAATCTTGGGAAGGGTAAATCCCTAAACTTGATCATTAACATTTAGCAAGACTTGCAGATCATCATTCAATACTAAATTACCAACCACTTCATTAGTCTGGTCCTCAGTAGTGCCACGCCTGTCCTGGAGAACAGTAATCCCTCAAAAGGTTATATTGGAGTTAGTAAAGAAACTCAATCGCTCAGTGGGGGAGGGGGTTATAAAGGTCCTAGGAGGTTTCGTAATTGACCACCCATTAATCTAGGTGGATCAAGTTCAGCTCATTGGAAGAGATGGGACTTGCCTTATAGGGGAAGGCCTAGAACATAGGTTCATAGGACCCAATTACCTCATAAATTTGGTTATTATTCGGTCCAATGGTTGCGGGCTGTCGGTCCATTTAAAGGGCACCAGCAGTGGTAAGAAGACATTGTGATCAGCAGCTGATACTATCGCTGATTTTTGGACGCAGGTCACGGCCCCCTTTGAGGTACCACTGACTCTAGGTCCTTTCATGTGGAAGATACCTTGACCTGCTTTCTGAGGGCACGTCATTGTGAGTCTAGAGGGGGGTGTAGTCTCTCTGACGTCAGATTTAGCGTTCAGATACACAGTTGGCTAGTTGTCCTGCAGTGCATTTTCTCTGCCACCAATTTTCAATTATTAATAAACTGTGTCCTATTTAGCCACCTTACAAAGCCTATTAGTCTTTTATTTATTTAAATAAATATATATAATGTTATTTAAGTATAACAATAAAATGTGATTGTGAAGGGGGAAAAAGGCTGTTATGTGCGTATTGTCGCTAACCAATAACGATTGTCGAACCTCGATTTGTGTTTCCAACGCACAAAGATTTATTCGCAAATAGTAGAATAATATGCTCAAGCGAAGTGATAATAAATACAGCAGTTACTTATCGCAGGCGCTCTGGATCCAGTGTGCAGCATTCAATCCTGAAGTCTGGGGACAAGATGTCTGAACACTAGATGTGAAGCTGCTGCTTATATACACACAAAAATACAGTAACACAATGAAGATGGTATAGTTTGCATCTATTGGTCCAGGTCTCAGGAAGGTCCAAGGGGTTGTCAATCATTGGCTAGTTCATCCTAAGGAATCCAAAGGAGCGGGTCACCTCTCCAGGGGGTATGCTCGGCTCTTCTCGCCAAGATTCCTTAGTCTTAAGTAGTTCATAATTCCCTATCATTCATAACTTGTGTATGCACTCTGCGATTCCCTCGCAGAGTGAACCAAACAGTAGGATATGTAAAGAGGTTTTTTATGATACCACTCATGATATGATTCCTTCAACCTGTTCCGTGTATTTCACTAATATGCATGTAACTCTAATATAAAACATAAATACTACTATATTTCGACATAACTGACTATGTGTTGCAACCACCATTAATGTGTACTATTTTATAAGTATGCGTGTTAGTGCGAATGTATGGTAAAAGATCTATTACTGTTGCTGCCACGTGTAGTGGATGCGTACGCCCTTTCACGCCGTAGCGTGCCCTTGTACGTCGTAGCGTACCGTACTCATCTTTTCAGACAAAGACAACCAAGTTTGCTCGACTTTAATTGAAATGACTTTATCCAATTTGCTGACTTCGACAGCTCCACCCTTTGATAGTGTAATAAACTATCACCCAATCACCGTTTCAAGTTCAGGATTATACAATACTTCTTCACAGACCATGATCTCAGTATCTGGTACCACCCTTTCAGTCTCTTTCGCAGTGTTACTCCTATGAGACCATTTTCCACACTTTAACACAGAAGGAACACATTTGACAACTAAACCAATTGCTAAGATGACACCCAGTATAAGGAGAAGGAGCTTACCTACACTAGCAACCATTTCCTGTACCCACTCCCCCAGACCGGAGAACCATTTCACAGGGTTCAACCACGAGAATCAACCCGCCACCTTGTCCCCGACCTCATATATAACGAAGAATTATGGCTATTTCGAAATTCCCATTTCAGCTGCAAAATTTCATCCATCTTCCGGTCTATAACCTCTTTAGGGTCATCCGTATTATTAGTGATGTACGTGCAACATTTGACAGCGAACTGGGTGGCCAGTGTCACACAGTACCCACCAGTAATAGAGGTGAGATAATTTTGTACCAGTCTATGTTGCACCAACTCCTTCTTGTACGCTTGTAGCTCCCTTCCAGTATACCTGAAAGTGTCATCATACATCTTGGTGATATTATCTATTAATTTAGCTAGGTCTTGGATATATTTAAAGTTTAATGTTGCCCGAGCGGTCCTGGTGAGGTCTAGAGCAACCATAACTTGAAAACCAGCAGTTTCACTAATCAATTTTGTAGCTATGGGTTCCTCACCAGGAATCATATTTCTCTTTCCACGGTGTTCATACTGTGTATGTATGTATGGTGGTGATGTAGTCTTGTGAATACCAACCATTTCTTCATGAGTAATAGTCATGATTTCAGGAACCAGTTTAGCTAAGAAACACAAGCCCTTGGAACTCGGAGTCACCCAGGAATAAGCTTTCCTCCCACAAACAAAATACACATCATCAGGGAGAACATAAGGAACAGTATGCCCATGAATTATATCACACAGAGTTTTGATAAAACTACCCATGCCTAGTGTCTCCATTTGCTCTAGACACGTGTCGGCATTAATGACATTTTTACATTTATCTGTAGAGACTTTTCCAATGGATACCTTCTTATGTTTGGTTATACGCCCTAATTTGTGACTTCCATCAACATTCCTGCCTAGTAGTGACCTTGTGAGTCTCCCTCTAAAATGAGTGTGGCGAGCCATTGTCTGATCTGATAGGTCAGCCTCCCAATTCTCCAGGCGCTTTGCATGAGATATAGTTAGGCACAGCAAAGATCTGCCTATGGAGTATTGTCGAAGCGTCAGACTAGGGGACCTAGTGTTATTGTACCTCCCGTCTATGGGCCTCCCACCCCTCAATTTGAGTACTTCAGATATGTTTAGAGGGAATGGCACTAGTCCTATATTATGCTGCCCTTGCGGCACGTGAGAGCACACCCAACACTCGGTTTGGTTTAGCACCTTACCCACCAGGGAGTGATAATCCTCCAAAGGATGCCCGCCTATATTCAGAGTACTGGGGGACTGACATCGTTGGATGCATCTCTCTTCAACTAGGGAGTCACAGAACTTGCAGATACAATACTCATCAGACAATAGCCCCTCACACTGCCTCCGAGTTCCTGAGCTAGCAGACCTTTTCATAACCCCCGGACCAAGTTTGATAATGGGCTGCTCTGAGTATCCTAATAACTTTTCTTCTGCCTCCATTTCATCCGTATCACTCCCAGAACTCTCCTCCGTCCTCCATCCTCCTTCACAAAAATAGAATGCCCTAAAAAAAATAAAAACAAGGAAAATCCTGGAACAAAAGAAAAACAAAAACCGCCACTCCATCGCTGGAAAGATAGTTCTGGGGCAACGTCTCTGGTTCAGGTGTCTCGACTGCAGGCTTTAGGTCTCCCGGAACAGACTCACGAGTGACAGATCTATGTCGTTGGTCTTAGCTTTATCTTGCACTTTCTCCGGATTATGGACTCTCCTGCAGTGGGTGGAATGGACCCCAAGTGTCTCTCTCTGCAACCTTCAGTGATGTAGTACTGGTCAGCAGCACTTGGTACGGGCCTTCCCAACGGTCTGTTAAACAACCTGAACGTAAGAAATTGCAGATCATAACATAGTCTCCAGGTTCAACATCATGACAGTTCATTTCTGGCATACCAGGTGACAGCATTTTTAGTTTTTGTTGTTGTTGTTTTAGCTGTCTACTCATTCTTATAAGATATTGTACAGTAATTTCATTATTACACTTCAAGTCGTCTTGTGGACTCACAATCAAATGAGGTTGTAGTCCGAACAGTATCTCAAAGGGGGACAGATTAAGAGGAGGTCTAGGAGTGGTCTGAATGCTATGGAGGACCAATGGCAAAGCCTCAGGCCATTCCAACCCAGTTTCAGCCATTATCTTACCAAGCTTGTTCTTTATAGTACCGTTTACTCTCTCCACCTTACCACTGGCTTGTGGTCGGTAAGGGGTGTGAAGTCTGCTACCGATTCCCATGACTTTATACATGTTTTGGAAGATATCACCAGTAAAATGGGTACCCCTATCACTTTCAATGATTCTAGGGATACCGAACCTACACACAAAGTCTTGTATAATTTTCTTTGCAGTGAACACAGCAGTATTAGTGGCTGCCGGATATGCTTCTACCAAACCGGAAAACACATCAATACATACTAACACATACTTTAGATTCCTGCACGGTGGTAATTGGATATAGTCAATTTGTATTACCTAAAAAAGGTACGTCTGTAGGAGGGATGTGGGATGGCTCAGTTGGAATAGTTTTCCCAACATTTTTCCTCAAACAAGTAAGACATGACATTGTTTTCTTACCAGCCTGAGAGGAAAATCCGGGAGCACATCAGTATGCTCTCACCAGTTTGCACATACCTTCTTTACCCAGGTGAGTCAAACCGTGTGCTGCTTCAGCCAGGCTTGGATAGTATGTTCGGGGAGCTACAGGCTTACCTTGTCCATCCCTCCAGAGTCCTGAGGACTCTTGACCACATCATTTCGCCTTCCAGACCGCCTTTTCCTGCAGGGAACACAAATCTTGCATTTCAATTAATTTCTGCATGTCTAATGTCTGAAAAACCATCATAGTCTCGGTCGATACAGTCATAGGTTGCCCTGCTGCCCATTTAGCAGCTTCGTCTGCCCTGTTGTTGCCCAATGACACTGGGTCTTCTTCAAAGGTATGGGCTTTGCACTTTATGACGGCTAATGTTATGGGTAACTGTATCGCTGTCAGAAGTCCTTTTATGTGTTGTGAGTGTGCCACTGGTGTACCTGCTGCTGTCGTAAAGTTTCTAAGATGCCAAAGGGCCCCAAAATCGTGCACTACCCCAAAGGCGTACCTAGAGTCAGTATATATATTGGCTGATTTGCCCTCTGCCAATTCACACGCTCTCCTTAGTGCTACTAGTTCCGCCACCTGGGCTGAGTGAGGTGGGCCAAGGGGTTCAGCTTCTACCACATCCTGATCATCTACAACAGCGTAACCAGTACATAGCTCTCCCCTCTCTGTCTGTCTATGACAACTTCCGTCTGTATAAAACGTAAAATCTACATTTTCTAAGGGGGTGTCACGTATGTCGGGCCATGCAGTAAAGGTCTGATTCAGGTGTTCCATACAGTCATGCGTGTCAGTATTCTTGCCTAACTCATCATCAACCAGGGTCTCCTCACCTCCCACCCTTTGTGTCTCTAGAGACACATACGGAAGGTATGTAGCTGTATTTAAGGTGCTACATCGTTTGATGGTGATGTTTGAGGGTGCCATCAGGGCTAGTTCCCACTTTGTGAATCTAGCTGAAGAAACATGTCTGGTTTGGGCTGAATTTAACAGAGCTTATACAGCATGGGATGTATAGATAGTTGAATTATGTCCTAATACTACGTCCTCGCTCTTACTTACCAGAAGAGCCGTTGCTGCTACACTTCTGAGACATGTTGGGAGTGATCTTGCCACATTGTCTAATTGTGCACTGTAGTATGCTACCGGTCTGCTAGCGTCACCATGTTTCTGTGCGAGGACACCTGCTGCACAACCATCAGCTTCTGTACAGAATAGCTGAAAAGGCTTTTCATAATCAGGTATTCCCAATGCAGGTGCTCTAGTCAGACTGTCTTTAAGATTAAAGAACGCTTGCTCTGACTCTTCTGTGTGTACAACACGTTCTGGTTTTGAGGAAGAGACTAGCTCCTGCAATGGTAATGCCAGAATAGAAAAACCTGGGATCCAGGATCTACAGTATCCACACATCCCCAAGAAAGTACGAACCTGATTCTGGCTCTGCGGCAGAGTCATGTGTTGTATGGCCTCAATTATGTCGGTTGTCAGGTGTCTTAGCCCCTTAGTGAGGCAGTGTCCTAAGTATTTGACCTTAGTCTGACATGGCTGTAATTTATCCTTTGCCACCTTGTGCCCTGTTTGTGAAAGATGAAGCAACAACAATTTAGTATCATGTAAACATGACATAAAAGAATCAGTGCACAACAACAAATCGTCCACATATTGAAATAGAACAGACCCATTGCGGGGTTGAAAGGATTGCAAACAGTCATGTAAGGCTTGGGAGAAAATACTGGGGCTGTCAATGAACCCCTGGGGTAGTCTGGTCCATGTGTATTGCACTCCCCTGTAGGAGAATGCAAAAAGGTATTGGCAGTCAGGTTGAAGAGGGACTGAGAAGAAAGCAGAGCATAGATCAATGACCGTAAAATGACTGGCAGACGGTGGAATCTGCATTAGGATGACAGCTGGATTCGGCACTACGGGGAATTGGCTCTCAACAACTTTATTAATTCCCCTTAAGTCCTGGACTAATCTATAGACCCTCCACCCATTCTTCTTCACAGGGAAAAATGGGACTATTTTCTGTACTGGCTGTACGAATTAAAATCCCTTGTTGTAACAGCCTCTCAATAACAGGATATACCCCTAGTTCCACCTCCGGTTTTAATGAATACTGTGGTATTTTTGGAGCTATCCTACCACTTTTTAGATTGACCATGACAGGGGCTACGTTTGCCATCAGTCCAGTGTCCTGTCCATCTCTGGTCCATATTGAACCTGGTATTTCCAGCAACATCCCCTTTACTTGAGATGGACTTTGTTCTATAACAGGAGAGTGTAACATTAACCTTTGAGGGGTGTCCAATATATCCTGTACCGCATGTTACATAGTTACATAGTTGATGAGGTTGAAAAAAGACACCAGTCCATCAAGTTCAACCTATTTTGGATCTCCTGCGATCCTGCACTTATATTTGAAATTAATCCGGAGTAGGCAACCGCCCATCTGTTTCAATTTTGAAAATCCCCCCAGACTCAATATTGCAATCCAATTTTTACCCTATATCCACTACTATCCTTTATTTTAAATTAACGGTCGTATCCCTGGATACACCTTTCCGCTAAAAATTTGTCTAACCCTTTCTTAAACATATCTATTGAATCTGCCATCACAACCTTCCCTGGCAATGAATTCCATATCTTGACTGCCCTTACTGTAAAGAACCCCTTCCTTTGCTGGTTGTGAAATTTCCTCTCCTCTAACCTTAGGGGATGACCACGTGTCCTGTGTATGGTCCTTGGGGTAAAAAGTTCCCATGAAAGCTCTCTGTATTGACCCCTAATGTATTTGTACATAGTAATCATATCTCCCCTTAGACGCCTCTTTTCTAAAGTAAACATGCCTAAACTGGCTAACCTTTCCTCATAACTTAATGACTCCATACCCTTTATCAATTTTGTCGCCCTTCTCTGAACCCTTTCTAGTTCCAAATTATCTTTTTTATAGAGTGGTGCCCAGAACTGTACTGCATATTCAAGATGAGGTCTTACCAATGATTTATACAGTGGCAAAATTACACTGTCTTCCCTTGCATCTATGCCCCTTTTTATGCATGCCAATACTTTGTTTGCCCTTGCAGCTGCTGCTTGACATTGAGCACTATTGCTAAGTCTACTGTCTACGAGCACTCCCAAATCCTTTTCCATTATAGATTCTCCCAAATTAATTCCATTTAATTTATAGATTGCGTTCTTGTTTTTGATCCCTGAATGCATAACCTTACATTTATCTGTGTTAAACCTCATATTCCATTTAGCCGCCCAATCCTCCAGTTTATTTAAGTCCCTCTGTAGAGAAGCTACATCTTGCTCTGATTTTATTACCTTACAGAGTTTAGTGTCATCTGCAAAAATAGAAACTTTACTCTCTAAACCATCACCAAGGTCATTAATAAATATATTAAAAAGGAGTGGTCCCAGCACGGAACCTTGAGGAACTCCACTTAAGACCTTTGACCAATTAGAAAATGTTCCATTTATCACAACTCTCTGTCCCCTATTCTCTAACCAGTTTTCGATCCAAGTACAAATTTTGATTTCTAGACCCAGTTCCCTTATTTTGTAAACCAACCTCTTGTGTGGCACTGTATCAAAGGCCTTTGCAAAATCTAAGTAGACCACATCTACTGTCCTGCCCTGGTCTAAGTTCCCACTAACTTCCTCGTAGAAACTAATTAGATTAGTTTGACATGACCTATCCCTCACAAATCCATGTTGATTCCCACTAATGTGCGGCCTTCTCCGGTATATCTAAGAACACACCATCAGAAGTACAGTATATGACACATCCCATTTTACATAACAAGTCTCTCCCTAGCAAGTTAGTAGGAGCCGCCGCAGCCAAGAGAAACGAATGCTTGGTATACAGGGGCCCGATAGTAACCTCAGCTGGTTTAGTTAGTGGATAATGCAACACTTTTCCCATTACCCCGATGGCTGGAATTGTTTTACTGGTCACCTGTAGATTGAAAGGAGAGGTTATCACAGATCGGGCCGCCCCTGTATCTACAAGAAAAGTTTCTTTCCTACCAGCTATGTCAACTATCATTGTTGGTTCTTCACTCTGACTCTCAGTTAACCTCACTGGCTGTAGACTACAGGTATGACCTGACCCCTAGCGCTGACTATTGATTTCCCGCGCAGCATTTGCTGCTGTAATAAGCGCGGGTAGATGTGAGTCTTCTAGTCTATGTGAATCCCTCCTTGGAGGATATCTATGTGACCCACCCCTCTGTGTATTGAGTCTTTCCTTTTTACAATCTCTCATGTAATGTCCTTCCTCTTTACAGTTGAAACACCTGATCACTTTAGGTTTATTATTATATGGGTTGTCTGCTCGTGGTCGTGTATGCATCCCCTCTAGAGCCTGTATACTCACCGTCATTAACCTATCACTCTTCTCTTCCTTCTTCCTAAAAAGGTTTTTGTCATGCTCCACAGCAGACTCCCTGAGAGAATCTACTGTGATGCCTCTCCAATTAGGTAATGTGGTTTGTACTCTGGTTTTTAGATTTTCTCTAAGGCCATCCATTAATACTCCGACAGCTACTTCCCTATGATGTGGGTCCTCCCCTATGTTGGATATCCCAGTAAACCGTGTTATCGCTGCTATAGCTCTAATGAAGTAATCTGCTGCTGTTTCACTATCCTTTTGTTTAATGGTGAAAATCTTACTCCAATTTACTACTACTGGAAAATAGATGGCTAAGTGTTTGACAATTTGTTCTATATTCTTTTGGTTAATCTCCTCAGTCAAGGTGTCATCTTCCTCCAACAAACAATCTTCAATAAATTTTTGTATGTTAGTATTGGGAGGAAGACACGCCCTCAACACTACACGCCAATCCTTATTGGTTGGTTCGTGGGCATTTCCTAAGTCTTTAACAAATTTCTGACATTTAGCTAACTCTTTTCTAGGATGTGGGAATTCAGTCATAATGGAACGTAATTCTGATCTAGTCCAGGGACAATGCATTGTAACATTTCTTAAAGGAACTACACCATCCTTATCCGGTTTCCCATTGGGAACTGATATTGTGCGGACTGGGTACGCACCCTCTGGTTCACTGACTTCAGGGGACACTACAGGATTTGCTGGTTCAAGATTTAGAACGCTTTTACTCCTAGTGATCACACTACTCTCACCTATCTCAGCCATTTTCTCATACTTGCGCTGAGCCTCTAGTAAACTAACAGCATGGGAAATGGCCGAAACCACAGTGGGTTCATCTTCATCTTCAGATACACTTGATTTAAACTGGCTTAAAACAGGATACAACTTAGCAATTTTTCTTTTTTCAGTTTTAATACCGGCTGTACTTACCGCTCCCGCCACATAAGGTGGCGGGGGCGCGCTTGCGCTGAGTTCGCCACGCTTCTCAACAGCCACGTCCGTTGTGTGCGTGCTTTTAGCCACGCCTACTTCCGCTTTGCATTTGCTGCTCTGCCACGTGTTACCTTCCATTTGCCACAATTTTAAACAATCATTATGTCTATTTCTCTTTTTCGTTGACTTGATCAACCATACTTTATCCTTTACAGCATTTAGTACTTCTGCATTAAAACTTCCTATTGTTGGGAAAGGCCTATCACAATCTTTGGTCATCTTGACCCACGTGTCGCAATACGCAGTTGCGTATGCACCATATTTTTTACACATGAGAAACCTCGCTGAACCAATAGGACCTTCCTTAGGCAGTACACTGACCATCTCTAGCGTATGCTTAGCACCCATGTTGAACAACACCACTCTACACGGAACACAGACAATGCTCTGTTCCTTCCGGCCAACAATTTCAAACCTGTTGCTACAATCACCGCTAGAGATCTCTAATGCTCGGTGAACGTATTTCCTTTAGCCGCGTTCACTCGCTTTCTCTTGTTCCGAACAAGAATCCCTAACACAGAAATAGTTCCTCGATAGCCCGTCTATCTCAAATTCCTGTTGAGTTTATTATAACTGGGAGAACAAAGTCGATACAATCAACCAGCCTTTCCAATATAATTCCTCCTAGCTGCTTCACCAATTCGCACTAACGGTGCGGTTAGATCGCACTGCCTACCAATACTAATTATTAGCAAACCTTGCGATCTATTGGTAGCGCTTTTGTGAAAACCCGGTTATCGCATTCGGTATACCTGCCCTGTATACCGTCCTTCAGTTGGGCACTCCGCCTCGTCAGACAGCAACTGAGCACAATGAATAATAAACAATGTATCTACGTTACAAAATCACACACTATACACATTTTCTGCGCAGAAAATCAAAATTTCCCAACAACAGTAATAATGTCTCAGAGGCTTTCACAAGTAATTATACTATGCACATATAATAACTATCAAGACGATTGTTTAACCACGTGGCAAATCTACCGGAAGTTCGCGTACGCACAGCAGGAAATACACATACATTAAGCAATGCAATACAGTTAAAATGCAGAATGACAGTAAAAAGAAACAGTTTTCTCTTTTGTCCCAAGGTTCTAGTTAGCGTGCCCTAGATAATGCAAAACGGACATTCAGTTTCACAACACAGAGTAAAATTCAGGTTTTGAACACATTGCGTTCTTACCCGAATATGACGCGTCTCCACCCTTTGTTGCGGAACCGAAATCCGTTGGTCTTGCGTATCATCGGCAACGAAACCTCCAAAGCTCAAGAGCTCCCAAATTGTTATGTGCGTATTGTCGCTAACCAATAACGATTGTCGAACCTCGATTTGTGTTTCCAACGCACAAAGATTTATTCGCAAATAGTAGAATAATATGCTCAAGCGAAGTGATAATAAATACAGCCGTTACTTATCGCAGGCGCTCTGGATTCAGTGTGCAGTATTCAATCCTGAAGTCTGGGGACAAGATGTCTGAACACTAGATGTGAAGCTGCTGCTTATATACACACAAAAATACAGTAACACAATGAAGATGGTATAGCTTGCATCTATTGGTCCAGGTCTCAGGAAGGTCCAAGGGGTTGTCAATCATTGGCTAGTTCATCCTAAGGAATCCAAAGGAGGGGGTCACCTCTCCAGGGGGTATACTCGGCTCTTCCCACCAAGATTCCTTAGTCTTAAGTAGTTCATAATTCCCTATCATTAATAACTTGTGTATGCACTCTGCGATTCCCTCGCAGAGTGAACCAAACAGTAGGATATGTAAAGAGGTTTATTATGATACCACTCATGATATGATTCCTTCAACCTGTTTCTGTGTATTTCACTAATATGCATGTAACTCTGATATAACATATATATACTACTATATTTCGACACAACTGACTATGTGTTGCAACCACCATTAATGTGTACTATTTTATAAGTATGCGTGTTAGTGCGAATGTATTAGAGATGGGCGGGTCCGGTTCTCCGAGAACCGAACCCACCCGAACTTTGGGTATCCGAGTACCGAGCTGAGCAGCTCGGTACTCTCCCGCCCATTCTGAATCCAAATCGAGGCCGAACGTCATTGTGACGTCGTCGGATCTCGGGGCTCGGTTCTCGCGATACTTCAACTTTATAAATACACGCCTCCACAGCAATCCATCGCCATTTGACAGAGGGAGAGAGCAGGGTGTAGTCATAGGCTAATTAGAGCAGGGACAGAGAATACAATATTGTTCTTGCAATTGCTCTAACCAAAATCGCTAGTGCAGAGAGGAGGATAGAGGTTTATTATTTTTTCTTCATATTTGGCACTCCCCAGTGCTTTTGGGGTGTCCCCCATAATTGTGCATAAATATTTCTGGCTGTCAAAAGTCATATCTGTCAGCAGTATCTACTAAATAATTTTTAGCACTCCTCAGTGCTTTTGGGGTGTCCTCCCTAATTGTGCATTAATATTTCTGGCTGTCAAAAGTCATATCTGTCAGCAGTATCTACTAAATAATTTTTAGCACTCCTCAGTGCTTTTGGGGTGTCCTCCCTAATTGTGCATTAATATTTCTGGCTGTTAAAAGTCATATCTGTCAGTAGTATCTACTAAATAATTTGTAGCACTCCTCAGTGCTTTTGGGGTGTCCTCCCTAATTGTGCATTAATATTTCTGGCTGTCAAAAGTCATATCTGTCAGCAGTATCTACTAAATAATTTTTAGCACTCCTCAGTGCTTTTGGGGTGTCCTCCCTAATTGTGCATTAATATTTCTGGCTGTCAAAAGTCATATCTGTCAGCAGTATCTACTAAATAATTTTTAGCACTCCTCAGTGCTTTTGGGGTGTCCTCCCTAATTGTGCATTAATATTTCTGGCTGTCAAAAGTCATATCTGTCAGCAGTATCTACTAAATAATTTTTAGCACTCCTCAGTGCTTTTGGGGTGTCCTCCCTAATTGTGCATTAATATTTCTGGCTGTCAAAAGTCATATCTGTCAGCAGTATCTACTAAATAATTTTTAGCACTCCTCAGTGCTTTTGGGGTGTCCTCCCTAATTGTGCATTAATATTTCTGGCTGTCAAAAGTCATATCTGTCAGCAGTATCTACTAAATAATTTTTAGCACTCCTCAGTGCTTTTGGGGTGTCCTCCCTAATTGTGCATTAATATTTCTGGCTGTCAAAAGTCATAACTGTCAGCAGTATCTACTAAATAATTTTTAGCACTCCCCAGTGGTTTGCGCTCAGAATGGATTCAAAGCAGTCCACATATGATCTGAATGAGCAACCAGGTTCTGTCACCAGTCCTGATGTTAGTGTTCCCAGTACGTCATCTGGCCAAGGCGATCTCAAACAACAGAGTGTTTTCAAATTAGTGCAAAAAACAAAAAACAAAATTTTTTTTACTGTATTGAAGCGAAAAAGAAGTGTAACTGAGCAAAAGTTAAGTGACGATAAAAAAAAAATTGCAAGCATGCCATTCTACACACGCAGTGGCAAAGAGAGAATGAGGCCTTCACCTTTGGCTATTAGTGGCAGATCCCAAAAAGTTACCCAGCCTACAATTGGTGCACAACTACTGTTACGCGTCAAAGCCGAGCTGCAAGATAACAGTGAGGCATTACAGGAGAATATTTGCTCTGATTCACAAATGACAACAATCCCTGTGGAGAGTCCATCCAACAGTGGGATGTCTAATCGTGAGCATTCTGCTGATGTGTGCCTTAATAGCCCGAGTGTAGCCGGTGATACCCAAATTGAGGATGCCACTTTGGAATTAGAAGAGGATGAGGGGGAGATTTGTGTAGGCGACGAGGGCGCTAATGAGGATGTTGATGAGGATGAGGTTGTTTGTGTAAGTCCTGCACCAGTGGCAGCAGTTCTGGCACGTGACAAGAAAAAGGCCATTGTCATGCCTGGGCATAAAACAAAAAAATCCACTTCTTATGTGTGGAATTATTTCTACCCAAATCCAGACAACAATTGTATAGCCATTTGTAGTGTATGTGAAGCCACAGTCAGTCGAGGGAGGGACCTTAACCATCTTGGAACCTCGTCTATGTTACGCCATTTAACGAGAGTTCATGGCAAAGTGTTGGGAAAAGCTGAAAGTTCTTCCCAAAAGAATACAAGCACTCCCTCATCAGCTAAGACCCTCCGCTCACCGACATACCGACGGCTACAAAATACACCCACCACACCATCCTCATCAATATCCTCAGTAGCGCTCGGAGTTAGCCCGGCATCCCACTTAAGGCTGGATGACTCCGGCACTATTATTGATTCCTCTGAAGAAAGCGTTAGTCCTGCTGCTGCTGTTGCTGCTGCTGGGGGTGAATCGTCATCCCAGAGGCAGGTTAATAAAATGAGCAGTCCTACATTTCAGCAATTAACTGTGAAACAATCATTTGCGAGGGGAAGCAAATATGACAGCAGTCACCCAGTCGCCAAGCGAATCACAGACGCCATGGCTGCAATGTTAGTGTTAGATCTGCGTCCAATCTCCACAATAAACGCAGCTGGTTTTTCACAGTTAATTGAGGTTTTGTGTCCGCGTTACAGAATTCCATCGCGACACCATTTCTCCCGTAAAGCTATTCCACAACTATACCAAAAAGTGTGTAAAAATGTAGAGATTGCGCTAAAAAATGCCATTCTGCCCACTGTTCACTTAACCACAGATATGTGGACAAGTGGAAGTGGCCAAACCAAAGACTATATGACTGTGACAGCCCACTGGGTTGGTCATTCACCTTCACCAGCAGGAACAGCAGCAGCATGTACACCACTACGTAACATTTGTCACAGGCAGGCCACTCTTTGTATCACCGACTTCACTAACAGGCATACGGCTGACAATTTGTTACGCAAACTGAGAGATGTGATTGATGCATGGCTTATACCACTCGGACTCTCCCCAGGGTATGTCATTTCAGATAACGCCAACAATATAGTGCGAGCATTACAGCTGGGTGATTTCCAACATATTCCCTGTTTTGCTCACACCATCAACTTGGTGGTGCAGAGCTTCCTACGAAATAACCGTGAGGTGCAGGAGATGCTTTCGGTGGCCCGTAAAATTTCAGGCCATTTCAGGCATTCAGCCACAGCATGTAGGAGATTACAGCAGCTCCAAGAGCAGTTTAACTTGCCCTGCCACCAACTTAAGCAAGAGGTGGTAACTCGGTGGAATTCCACCATGTACATGCTTCAGAGGATGGAGGAACAGCGCAAAGCCATCCAAGCATATTGCACAAGTCATGACATTGGGAAAGGAGGGGGGATGTATTTCACTCTTGCACAGTGGGGAATCCTTTCAGTGCTGTGCAAGGTGCTGAAACCATTTGAAGTTGTGACATGTGAGGTCAGTGCAGACTCTGCTAGTTTGAGCCAAGTCATTCCTTTAATTAGACTATTGGAAAAGCAGCTTGAGAAAATGAAGGAGGAGCTGAAAGCAAGCAATTCAGCAAAGTATGTTGGCCTTGTCGATCAAGTACTTAATTCGCTTCACAATGATCCTCGAGTTATTAAGATCTTGAACTCGGATCAGTACGTTTTGGCCACTGTGCTTGATCCAAGGTTTAAAACCTACATTGAGTCTTTACTTGTAAATGAGCGAGATGTGAACTTTTGCAAGGAGCTATTGCTCAGCAAGTTGGCCGCTGAACTGGGCCTCGGCTTGACGACGTGTCCTCCTTCACTTTCTCAAGCTGTTGCTCGTAAAAAATTAAATTTCCAAAAAAGAAGCAGGGAAGACACAGGGGGCAGACCAGAACAATTTAACATCTGGGCTGGTTTGAAGGATTTTTCAAAAAAATGTGTCACTTTGCCCATAACTCCATCCAATATGAGTATAAACATGCAAAGGATGGTGGAGGATTACTTTCAAGAGGTAGTTGATATGGAAATGTCAGACAGTCCCTTTCCTTACTGGGAAGAAAAGCAGGCCATTTGGAAACCCATGTAAAAACTTGCTTTGCAATACCTAAGCTGCCCACCCTCCAGTGTGTACTCTGAACGAGTGTTCAGCACAGCAGGGAACTTAGTCAGTGATCGCCGTAGAAGGTTACTTCCCAAGAATGTGGAGAAAATGATGTTTATAAAAATGAACTACATCTTCCACGAGGAAGGCCTTCACCATCCAAGACATCCAAGCACTGACTGTTCTCTAATGGCGGATTCAAGCGGCGATGAATTGATAGTCTGTGATGATGACGTACACACTGATGAGGGTGAGGATTAAGCTGAAGATGATGCCGATAACATCTTTTTAAAACTTTCTATGTAAGTGTAGGGTGCAATCTACCCCCAAAGAGGAAAGGGACTTGTGGCATTTCCATATCACATACCATCTTGAAAGGCTGCTGTTAGGGCAATTTATCCTTAAGGGTAGGGTGTCATAGACAGAGTGACCCTAAACTGGCTTTGTCCATTTTTCATAATATTGTACAGTCTATAATGGCTGAATTTTTGGGTATTTTATACAAGTGGAGGGGGGCCTAGAGAGACAGAAACCAAACTGGCTTTTTCCATGTTAATTAATATTGTACAGTCTATAATGGCTGAATTTTTTGGTATTTTATACAAGTGGAGGGGGGCCTAGAGAGACAGAGTGACCCCAAACTGTCTTTCTCCATGTCAATTAATATTGTACAGTCTATAATGGCTGAATTTTTTAGTATTTTATACAAGTGGAGGGGGGCCTAGAGAGACAGAAACCAAACTGGCTTTGTCCATGTCAATTAATATTGTACAGTCTATAATGGCTGAATTTTTTGGTATTTTATACAAGTGGAGGGGGGCCTTGAGAGACAGAAACCAAACTGGCTTTTTCCATTTCTTTACATATTTAACTATAAGTGTAGGGTGTAATATACATTCAAAGACGATGGCTGCATTGCCAATATGCATAGATGGAGAGGAAGACAATCTGTTTTGTGTGTAGAATAGGCCTACCAGCGAAGAATTAAACTGTTTTTTTGGATGATTTATTACCTCAACAATTAGATTACTTGTCTCTAAAACAGTTGGAGCACTAAATTGGGTTAATTTAGGCCCAAAAACATGGATTTTCCAAAAAAATAGCAAAACAAAACCAAACAAAACCAAAACCAAAACCAAAACACGCAATGGCGGTTTTGCAAAACCAAAACCAAAACCAAAACACGACGGTAATCCAGATCCAAAACCGAATCCAAAACCAAAACACGGGGGTCAGTGACCATCTCTAGAATGTATGGTAAAAGACCTATTACTGTTGCTGCCACGTGTAGTGGATGCGTACGCCCTTTCACGCCGTAGCGTGCCCTTGTACGTCGATGCGTACCGTACGCATCTTTTCAGACAAAGACAACCAAGTTTGCTCGACTTTAATTGAAATGACTTTTTCCAATTTGCTGACTTCGACAAGGCATTCACGATATTCAGTTTACTACATATTGCAGGACATTCTGTTATTGTTAAGCGACACATAAATGGTGCGGTAAATGAAAATTATAATGTCATGTTAGCGCTTGCTACATCTGTTAGTCCTTATATCTGTTATTATAAGTGCAATATAATGCTTTCTGCAAATGCTAACTTATAAATACCTGCTTCCAAACAAACTTCACCTGCAGACAATCAATAGTCAGGTCTCATAGCATTGACTTTAAAGGTACAAAGTTAAAGTAAAAAACTTGCCATAAGGGGTGAACTGCAGCCGTTTTGACAGCAGCATTTCCTAATTGTAACTTAAATAAACCAGTGAAGCTAAACCGCAAAAGGACCTGCAGTTCCATCCCTTACACATACTAAAGAGCAGAATTAAACTTGGAGATTGACAGAACACCAGACAGTTCATGGAATAACAGCAGGGGAAGGCTGGGAAATTTTAGCCCCGGGGGCAAGTTTAGACTCAGCAGGCTATTAGGAACATTTTGGAAGAAAAATAATGCAGTTGGCCCACTGACCCAGCCCAAGGTAGCCCACTATGGGAACGGTCGGGGGAACAGATGCCCCCCAGCTCAGCCTGCCCCTGAATAGCAGACTGCTACATATATAGATAATTACTTCATTATACAGGTTGTATAATTATCATTCATTTTAAGAACATTATCTCATTAATTTGGTTCATGAATAATCTGTCATGAACATCTATGCTGAAAATTAAATCATAATATATAATGCTATTCTAATCTTAATTATGCATTCATTACATACAGAGAAACAGAAAGTCTCTGACACAATATACGGTGTTTTTCTGATTGATTTCTATTAATATTAAACAAGATAATATACAATTCCTAGAAATTTGTTTTTAAATGATGACATTTCTTATTATTTCATTAAGACATTAAGTTTGACTCTTGTTTCTAAGGGAAAGTAACATCAAGCATTTGTGCGCATTTAAATCTCCTGGACAATTACTACACAACAGCAGCGTAATATTTCCTGGAATGGATTTCCTAGAATCCTATAGTTTTCTCATCATCTTGATAAAAAATGCTGGGGATGGTGACCAAGGCTATAAACATAATAGGCATAACGTGTTCTGAAATCTCTCTAAAGTATTTATTCTATTACATACATAACTTCAACATAACTTTCATTATAATGATTACACTTGCATCGTCCTTCCTCTTCCCATGGAGGCTTTGCTACGTCTGGGTCTAGAAGATAGCACTGCAGAACCTATGCTGGCCATCCTTAATATGCAAAGCTTAATTCATATTGCCCTCTGCCCAGCTGCTCTGTAGTGTGACCCGTGCAAGCTGAGCAGGCAGAGGATACAGCAAGTCTTCAGCGTTACTTTACTATAAAACACTAAAGACTGTAGCTACCATGCACAAACTCACACTTTTTCCCACTGCCGCAGCTTAAACAAAGAGGAACTGACCTGAGATAAATTTCCTTCAGATCAAATTTAATGACACTCCAGTGTGCAGCGCAAAGCATTCTGAGACGTCAATTAGATGCTGTTGTTGACAGTCGGAACTCACTACAGAGCTCTTTGCAAACACATACACTGAGTTAATCCTCTAAGCACTATGTGTCAACTCTGCTGCTGAGTTTAATTAAAGAAAAACACAAAAAAAAAAACAGGTCAGGAGAAGCACATTAAGGGCAGCTCCAATCAAAGTGTATAACCTTGTGCAATTGTACACCTCGGAGGTGGTGCTGTTAGGCTGTAGGCCCCAAACGAGCGACTGACTGCTGCATGAGCAGTGGGTGGGCCTATTGCTGAAGAGACGCACTGCCTGCCTAGCATAACATGAGTGAAGGTGGACTAAGGAGAGCCTGTGAAATGCAGCACAATACGCTCCTCCCTGAGACTAGACTGACTGCACTCCAGCTTTGTGTTGTTCGGCTGTTTGAGGGCCCGCCTGCCATCTTCTCCAGACTACCATCTTTGCAAGCCCACCAAGCTGCATGATGATGCAGAGAGCTCAGTAGAGGGCACTTCACCCCATAGACAACCCACAATCTTCTACTCCATTTTAGTGTTGCCTGTACTCCAGCTATTTAGGTAAGTAATCCTCTAATGCCATCAGTAAGTTAGTTTCTTCCTCTGTCTTCCACTCAGTTTGAGAGTCTCCCTTCATTCCTTCTGGCTTCCCCTCAGCCTTTGAGGTAAATTTATCAAGCGGCGGGCTTGAAACTGTGGAGATGTTACCTATAGCAACTGATCAGATTCTAGTTATCATTTATTTAGCGCACACTACAAAATGATAGCTAAAATCTGATTGGTTTCTATAGACAACATCTCCACTTTTTCAAACCCGCAGCTTCATGAATTTACCACTTTGTCTCCTCCTGGTCTTCAGGTAATATTACCAGTATCATTACATTCTGTCTCCAACTCCCTCCCTTGTAATTAATACTGTGGAGGTTGAATGCTTTTAATTGAATATGGGACTGAGCTCGGGGAGAATATAGCCTATAGTATAGAAAATGTGCCGATTTAAGTGTATTTTTTTTTTTAGCACGCATGTTGGGAAGTTGTTCCTGCTGTATTAGCTATGGAAATTCTAAAGGATGCTTCATAATAATTGTGTTTGTAACATTAAATAAAAGTTGTTTTTTTACATGTTCGCAAGTTGGATATAAGTTTCTGAGGAGTGTGTCCTCTGTTGTGCTACTCATTCAGACCTGGATGCATCTTCAACTATGAATATGGTGTACAGTACATGCTCATAGACTTGCATGCAATTTTTTTCAATTGCAAGTTGCGCTTGCATTCCACTCTGAATCAGGCCCAAGGTTTCAGTTGTTGAAACTAAGAAAAACAAGGACCAGGCTAACTTAGTATATTACATACTTACCAACTTTTTTAAGTTGGTGTCCGGGAGACTCTCTGCAGCAGGTGGGCGTGCTGGGGTCGGGGCGCCAAAATTGTGTCATTTTGGCCGCGCCCCCACGATGTAATGACGCAAATCGCGTCATTTGACATTTTGGGATCTAATTCTGCCCACTTCACTAGGAAGTGGGGCACTCCCTAGTGAAGTGGGCAGAATTCGGGAGATTGCCACACTCGTCCGGGAGACTCTCGCAAAATGCGGGACATTCCGGGAGAGTTGGCAAGTATGGTATATTAACATATATATTTGTCAGATGTGGACCACAGTAAGTGGGATATCAATGGCAGAAGTCCTCAGAAATAGCAATGGCTGGTCAGATAACAGAATCCAGGAGCAGGAAACAGTATACTGGATATGATATTTCACATTGCACAAATATTACTAAATAACTCACTGAGGAAGCTACAAATCAAGTGATGAAACCTCCTGACCATGGCCTTATCTTTGTGGAGTTTGTATGTTCTCCCCATGTTTGCATGGGTTTCCTCCCACACTCCAAATACATACTAGTAGGTTAATCGCCTGCTATCAAATTGACCCTAGTTTCGGTCCCTGGGACAGGGACCTATGTGAGTGAGTTCTCTGTACAGCACTGCAGAATTCATGGCGCTATATAAATAGATGATGTTGATGAAACACGTTTGTAATTTAAAACCTCACAGTGGTGATAGGAACCCCTCCAGCCGGCACAACACAACCCGGAATCTACTCTGCCAATCAGGTGTTCACTGGAGCCCCTGATGGTGGGGACAGACTGGGCCGTAGACTGACAGAGGGTCGTGAAGTGTGTACCGGCTGGTGAGAACCCAGGCAAGCAGAGTGAGGTCCACGCAGAGGTCAAGGGCCGGCAGCAGACAACAGTATCAGTAAACAAGCTGGGGTCAGGGGTCACAGGCGGATAGCAGAAACGGTAAACAGGCCAGAGATCAGGGTCACAGGATACACAAGCAAAGTCCAATTCAAAGCCAAGGGTCATACACGAGAAGTCAATAGCGGTCTCAGAAGACTAGAACAGGAACAAGCAGGTCAGCAGACTGGAGCACAGAAGCTATAACCGGCAGTGAGGCTGCAGACCTCACTGCCTTAAATACTAGTGGCCACCAATCAGAGCCTAGCTCTGAATCACACACAGCCCCCTGCCTGATTAATGTATCAGGCATTAATCAGCCCACAGGCTTGTTAAATCAAGCCACAGGTAGTTTTAACTTCTGCGCATGCGCGCCCGGCTTCCTCCGTTGCCGGGACGCAGGGCAACGGTCGGCCAGGATCCGGAAGTGACGCCCCGGTCATCAAGGTGACGGCCCGGACGCCAGAGGGGGCCATAAGCGAGCCGCGGCGGCTGTGAGTACCGCCGCGGCTCGTGACAAGTGGACCACCGTTTAAACAGTTTGCACTATTTTTTTTATTTATTAAAGCTCTAAATTTGTTTTTATAATTTTATATTTATGTTTTCCCTACCACAACTCTCCGTAGTATTCATACTAGGAAACCCTAAAATACGAACTGCGCCAAAACAGATTAGAGTCTGCAAGTAGTTCTTGAACAGTGGGTTCCTAGTGTGTTGGATTATGAACTCAATGTTTCTTGTCCAAGAGACCATGTCTTAAATCCCTCAGTTTCAAATGCTGATATACTACAAATTTGTTCACAAATTACACAAGTCTCTATACTATTACTCAAGTAGCCTTCTCCCTTCTTAACCCTTTTATACATAATACTATGGAGTTCCTCAATGTCATTTGTCAGAAATACACTCAATCAACAGTTAAAATTGAGTCTGTGGAGTGTCTGTACTCCACTTCTTAAAGGATGTGATCTGTTAGGTCCTTATTCTGAATGTGGAGACTGATGCCAGTTCATTTGCCTTTGCTGCTGATCTCTCTGTGAAACTCCTCCTTGGATCCTGATTTCTCCCTGGCATTTGACTCCTGCTTTGTTCCTATGTTTTCCACATCCTCTTGTGACCGAGACCCAGACCCTGACTACGTTTGACCTAAGTTCTGTCTACTCCCTGGCTTAGGTGTGGATCCTCCTTTTACCTGATTATACTGGATCATCCAGTATCTCCTGCTTCATTTGCTAAACCTGGAATTCCTTCTACCCTGTGCTGCAATTCACCTTTCGTGTCTAGGATTCTCACTTTATCTTGCTATTCCTGCTATCTTGAACCTGCTGCTTCAAGTGAACTATGCATACTGTTAACCATTGACTGTACCTATTTTTTAGCTGTGGGATCTGTGTTCAATAATAAAGACAGACATTCTGCTTTCACTACCACAACTCTCCATAGTATTCCTACTGGGAATCCCTAACAGAAGTACAAACAGAGGTCTAGCCTTTTTGAACTCCTTTGTTTTTGAGATGCATCAAAATTTCTCTGACCATAGCCAGAGACTGTAACCTTTCTTCACTCTCATTGGTGTGAATTGGACAAAGAGATAGAAGCACAATTTCTTTATTGATGTGAAATGTGAAAACTACCTTAGCAAGGCAAGAATGCAGGATTACATGTTCAAAAGATTCCTTACAACAAAAAGTCTGAAATTCTCACTCTCCTAGAAAATGTAATTCCCACTAAGAATAGTATCTTGAGTGTAAGCCATTTAGGTGAAAGTTCATGTAAGAGTTCAAAAGGTTCTTCTACTAGACCCTCCAAAACAAGATGAAGACCCCACAGGACAAAAAATATGTGAATCAAGGATGAATACTTTTAGCTGTTTGAAGGGACATGCCCTTATTTAAACCCTCTTGAAAGTAACCCAGCACCTAACATATGTTAGCAGCAACAGGATAAGTCAATCTTTGATTGCATCAGAATATAAATAAATTCCAAAATCTGAAATCACTATATTATTTGCAATAATACCTCACTTTGTTAGAGATGCCCTTACTTTCTCCACACCAGGAATAGAGTCTCTGGATTTGGGAAAATAATAGGTCCTTGATGTAGAAGATCTGGCTGCAGAAATAGAGGCCATGGCTGTTCTAGGAGCATCTCGCATACCACTATAAACCACAGTCAGGATGGAAGAACCGCTATTAGTTAGTGCCTTTTTCTTGATCTTTAGTTTCTGCGAAGAAGAGCAGTTTGAAGATCCAAGGCCTTGTTATAGCATCTATTCCCTCTGCTCTGGAGTCTCTGTGATTTAAGTAGAATCGCTCTGTCTTGGTGTTTTAACTTGTCATCAGATCTATCTGAGGGACACCAAATATCTCTACAAAATGCTAGAACACCCCCTAGGGTAATGTCAATTTTCCTGGATGGATCTGATTCTGATTGAGATAATCTGTCACTTTGTTTTGCTTGCCTGCTATGTGAAGAGTTAAAAGTTTCCTGCTCATAATATGATTGTTGATAAATCTGTCATCATAGATTTGCTCTTTGTGCTTGTTAGTTTATGAACCCCACTGCTGTCCAGTCATCTGAAAAGATCTTGAGATGTTTGTGTTGCAACTCAAGCAGAAAATGTTGTATTGTATGCTATACTGTTCTTGGTTCCAGTAAATTCACATGCAGTTCTTTATGCAGAAGAGCACTCCAACCTTTGGAGCCTAAATCCATTGTTAGCACAGTCCATTCTAGTTTTCACTCCCATTTCCTTTAATACACCACTGCCTTTTTGTTTAATGCTGGACCTTGCCATTAGTCGAGGAAGTCCCTTGTTTTCCTTGTCAGTCTTACAGGCCTATCCATTGTTTATGGAATGGAATCCCACTGATCACGTACCTCTAGTTGAAGGCTACTCTTATGCCATCTTGCCCATGGAAGGACATCTATGGTCAAAGAACATTCCTAAAAGTCTAAGACACTCCCTTAATGAGGATTGTTGCAGAGAGCGAATCTGAGCAGTCAGGTACTAAAGTTTTACAGGTATTTCTTCTAACACTGATGCTTAGTTTTTCACTGTGTCTATCTGCTTTCCCACAAATTGCATGGGAGAAGGCATCAGGTGACTCTTGATTGTATTTTGATTTGACCATGTTCTTGTAGAAAATAGATAAAGTTAAATGATTTGATTCAGGCAATGTGTTCCGATTTTCCTGTTACCAGAATATCATCCGTGTAAGGCCAAACTGAAATTTCCTGGTTCCTGAGAGTAGCAATAAGCATCACTATTTTGACAGGTCAAATGGTAGGTAGATAAACTGAAAATGTTGCCCCAGACAGAAGAATCTGAGAAAATAATGGTGTTGAGTTGCAATGTCAGATAAGTATCCTATAAATATATTGATGTAAGGAAGTCTCCGCACTCTATTTCATTGAGAATAGTTTACAAACTCCATGCAGAATTGATTAAGTCATTTCAGATTGAGAACTTTTCAAAAATTGCCTGACAGTTTCTCCAAGAGAAGAGTTTGGAGTAGGAGACAATGTGTAATGCCATAAGTTTCAAGGGGATAACCGAGTTCGTAATTTCACAGAAAAAAACACTTGTTGTAAGAAATTGTCTTGCACACTTTCATGATGTCACAAACCCAATGATCTTTCCTAGTGAGTGTCCAGCTCTCTGCATACCTCCCAATTGTACCAACCATCTGCTGTGGCCTGTTTTAACCTAAATGCACACTATGACTTTTGGCTATCTTCCGTCATTTACTTTAAAGGAACAAATGAATTTGCCACATATTGTTTAGGAAACTGTTTGCCAGATAGGCTTGGGCCTCTTTAAAAAGTTGTCTTGAAAAAATAGCAGAAAAAGGTGTTCTACAATCCAGTGGGAAATTATGTAATTTACATTCTGTGACCTTATGAATTAGAGCATCCAGTTTGTCACTGAAAAGAAAACCCCCTTCACAAAGGAGCTAAGTTAAGCATCTTGAGACTGTCAAATCTGCTATCCAGAAAAGTGCTCTCCTAGCTACCACTGACAAAGCTTATTATAGAAAGCGATATAGAATCCAGTGATACCTCACAAAGGAAAGCAACTCCTTTTTTTCATTATTTCCATACTTTTTAGCAAGTGTCTACTTATTCAATCTTGAATACCTTAATGCAGATTATCCATCCAAATTCTGAGAGCTCAGGAGACCAATACCATACCACAGAATTAATTACGGTCCCTGAGAAAATCTGAAGCTTTTTAAAACATTTCTCTATTTTCCTATAGCTTCAATCCCAAAGGAATAGCCGTTTTTGTCGAAAGGCGGACCACTACAGCATGAACGTTTGGTACTCGCTTAGTAGGTAAAGTCTCAGTAATTAGTTTCAGTCACTTGAAAGGTATACATATTCTTCTCTTTTAAAGTTGGATTACCTCTTTTCTAATTGATCCCATTTCTTATAAAGTAGTTCATTAATCACTTGTGAACTTAAAGCCTCATTGTGGCTGGATCACGTAGAAATATCTTATTGCAGTTATCATTATGAGCAGCAGCAATTTATATTATGCCACTAATTCTGCAGCGCTGTACAGAGAACTCACTCACATCAGTCCCTGCCCCTTTGGAGCTTACACTCTAAATTCCCCAACATAAGAAAGAGAGACTAGGTTCAGTTTAATACTAGTATGCTTTTGTAGTGTGGGAGAAAACCGGAGCACCCGCAGGAAACCCACGCAAACACAGGGAGAACATACACACTCCACGTAGATAAGGCCATGGTCAGGAATTGAACTCATAACCCCAGTGCTGTGAGGCGGAAGTGCTAGCCACTAAGCCACTGTGCTGATGTTTAATTAGAAGTGCAGTGCAGCACTGTATATCAATTCAAATGTACTGTTTTTTTATAATGTGTTATATTTCTAAATAGGAAATGTATTGTAAATTTTCTTAAAGTTTAAAATTGCGGTAACTACAAGTTTAGAGGTATTCAGTATTTGTGGATCCATCTAAGATCAGGGGGCGAGGTTACTCCCTGCCAACATGTGTGTGTGACCATGTAATGTATCATTCCACCTGTAACTTCTGGATTGCTAGTACCTCAAACTAGCGTGTAGCTGTCCTTATTAGGACTACTTGAGCTAATAAAACATCACTGCCTCAAGATTCTGCTTTGATGCCTACTTACGTGTTTTAATACCTGTGGCCTACAGATTAAACCAATCTAATCTGCTATCCAGCTGTTCTGAGGATGAGACCCAGCATCTAATACCAATGCCTTTGCCCGCTACCCTGCAGCTCTGGTCATTGTGAGATGCCAAGGGAAATCATCCACAGCATCACTGATCTAAAGGAAGAAGACAGGTGTACCAACTCATGTGACCAAAGAGAGTGTTACCCAGAAGGAAGTGATTCTAGGTGCCGACGGAGACTAATGTTGGCAGCACTGTGGTTAGAGGGGTGCAATTGGAATAAAGCAAGGGACAGTGGCAAGGCAAGCCGAGCCAGTCCCCAACAACATGGACAGGGTGGAATAGGAGGTTCATCCCATCACAGATTTCTAGTGGCAAACAGTGGCATAACCTCAGGTGGCCTTTCATGCACCAGTCAGGAGAGCCATGCTATGCAGAAGATGCATAACTGCAACCAGGAGAATGCACAGGATATCTGCATACGCCAATGTGTCCAGGGCGGACCTTGAGACTCTGTGCAGCATTCGTCAAACAGGAACGAGATGACAGCTGCAATGATAGAATGGCATCTACAGCATTATGTCCCGGTGGGTGAAACTAATGGCGGTGTCACGGTTCTTATGAGGAGACTCGGCAGATGTAGCGAAACCAAGAGATTCGAACAGTTTGGCACTACTCCAACAGGGCGCGGAGTCTAACGAGGAGACGGTG
The DNA here is from genome assembly GCF_038048845.1 of Mixophyes fleayi. Classification (NCBI taxonomy): domain Eukaryota; kingdom Metazoa; phylum Chordata; class Amphibia; order Anura; family Limnodynastidae; genus Mixophyes; species Mixophyes fleayi. Next base: position 165,277,220 of record NC_134404.1, on the reverse strand, counting down.
TTCACCAGGAAACGCCGCAAAGCAGTATGGGCTTAGCTGCGTCTACCTTGCAGGTCGCGGTCCCTACTAGAGCACTGTACGAAAGTCCCTGGGAAGACTACAGGCAGTAGTACCGTAGGAAGGATGATCAATACAATAAGTAATGGCAATGAAGATGATGCAGATCGGTGTACCTCTGTAAACCACTATGTGGTGTAAAGTTCAGGAGAATGAGCGTCAGCTCTGAAGACAAATGTAGAGGAGATATCTGGAGATGAGCGTCAGCTCTGCAGGCCACTATGTGGCAGAGAATTCCGTAGAGTGAGCGTCAGCTCTGCAGGCCACTATGTGGCGGAGAGTTCCGTAGAGTGAACGTCAGCTCTGCAGGCCACTATGCGGTGGAGAGTTTGGTAGAGTGAGCGTCAGCTCTGCAGACCACTATGTGGCGGAGAGTTCCGTAGAGTGAGCGTCAGCTCTGCAGGCCACTATGTGGCGGAGAGTTTGGTGGAGTAAGCGTCAGCACTGCAGACCACTATGTGGTAAAAGTTCAGGAGAATGAGCGTCAGCTCTGAAGACAAATGTAGAGGAGAAGTCTGGAGATGAGCGTCAGCTCTGCAGGTCACTATGTGGCGGAGAGTTCCGTAGAGTGAGCGTCAGCTCTGCAGGCCACTATGTGGCGGAGAGTTTGGTGGAGTAAGCATCAGCTCTGCAGACCACTATGTGGTAAAAGTTCAGGAGAATGAGCGTCAGCTCTGAAGACAAATGTAGAGGAGAAGTCCGAAGATGAGCGTCAGCTCTGCAGTCCAGAATGGAGGTAAATCACTGGAAAGTAACAGGAAGCCACTTCAATCCCCAGGAGGTAACACGAAGAACAGGCACTGAAGATAGAGAGGAGGTGCCTTTTAAACTTGCCGCCAGGGAGAAGGACCAATCAGCAGAGAGCAGGGGAATTAGAATAATCGCTGGGTCTGTGCATGCGCAGACCCGAATCCAAGATGGCGACGCCCAGCGGGAAGCGGAGCGCCGATAAGAGGTGAGTCTGCCGGGTGTCAGGTGCGCTGCCTGAACACCCGGCACGTGATAGTACCCCCCCCCCTTTAAAGACGGGCACTGCACGTCTACTGCAAGGTTTCAAAGGAAACTTCTTGTGGAATTTATCCAGCAGGTAGGGAGCGTGGATGTCGGAGGCACGAACACAAGAGCGCTCTTCGGGGCCGAAGCCTTTACAATTTTTCGAGTCCAAGATTTGTTTGAGTTCGAACTCCTCCTCTTGATGGACTCCAGGAGTGGTGGAAGGAGCTACCGAAGTAAATCGATTAATCTTCAGAGGTTTTAATAAAGACACATAGAAAGAGTTAACAATGCGAAGAGATGCTGGTAATCGTAATTTAAAGCAAGCTGGGTTAATAACTTCAGAGATGCTGTATGGACCAATAAATCGCGGAGCCAATTTCATACAGGGAACTCTGAGACGTATATTCTTGGTGGAGAGCCACACTCTATCACCAACCTTGAAGATGGGAAGAAATCTACGTTTTTTATCCGCGGCCAGTTTGTAGCGTGTAGAAGTTTTCTTAAGGCAAGACCTTACTTGTCTCCAAATGGTGAGGAATTTGTTATATAGAGAATTGGCTGCAGGCACCTGGGTGGGTGGGAGGGACTCAAATTCAGGAAGGGACGGATGATGTCCATAGACCACTAAGAAAGGAGATTTAGAAGAGGACTCGTGGAAGGCATTATTGTGGGCAAACTCCGCCCATGGTAGAAGATCAACCCAGTTGTCCTGGTTGGCAGAAGAGAACATCCTGAGGTAAGTCTCCAGATCCTGGTTTACCCTTTCGGTCTGTCCATTGGATTGAGGATGATATCCATATGATAAACTCAGTTTGATACCCAATAATTTGCAGAGGGATCTCCAGAATTTTGAAACGAATTGGACACCTCGATCGGAAACTATGTTGAGCGGACAACCATGTAGGCGGAATATCTCCTTGACAAAGTGGACCGCCAGGACTGGAGAGGATGGAAGACCCGGAAGTGCCGTGAAATGGGCCATTTTAGAAAATCGATCCACTATCACCCATAGTACAATTTTTACTAGGTGGGAGATCGGTAATAAAATCCATGCTTATATGGGTCCATGGTTCACGAGGTATGGGCAATGGAAGTAGTAAGCCCGCAGGGGACTGATGTGTGGATTTGTTCTGAGAACAAACGTTACAGGAGGAGACGAAGTCCTTAACGTCCGTATGAAGACTGGGCCACCAATAGTTCCTGGAGATTAATTCAATGGTTTTGCGGGAACCGGTATGTCCAGCGAAGACGGTGGAGTGATAATGTTTCAGCAGCTTGTGGCGAAGACTAGGAGAGACAAAACTTTTCCCAGGTGGAGGTTTAGAGGATTTGAGCTGAGTTGCTAAGACTAGGCATTTAGGGTCTAGAATGGGATGAATAGAAACCTCCTCTGTGCCTTCATGAGTGGGAAATGCACGAGAAAGAGCATCAGCTCTTTTATTCCTAATGCCAGGTTTGAAAGTAATGCGAAGTTCGAAGCGAGAAAAAAATAATGACCAGCATGCTTGTCTGGGATTCAAGCACTGAGCGGTTTGGAGGTAGAGTAAGTTTTTGTGGTCTGTGAAGATAGTCACTGGATGCAGTGCTCCCTCGAGAAGATATCACCATTCAGCTAGTGCTGCTTTGATTGCCAACAGCTCTTTATCTCCTATGGTGTAATTCTTCTCAGCCAGGAGAAATTTTCTAGAGAAAAAGGCACACGGATGGAATTGCGCCAGAGGAGATCTCTGTGAGAGAACAGCCCCGATGCCCACATTGGAGGCGTCAATCTCTAGAAAGAACGGAGAGGAGACATCTGGTTGTTGGAGAATAGGTGCAGAGACAAAAGCTTGTTTCAAGAAGTCAAAGGCCTCGACAGGAGCTGAAGACCAAGATTTAGGGTTGGAACCCTTTTGAGTTAGAGCCACAATAGGTGCCACGATGGTAGAGTAGCCCTGGATGAAGCGCCTATAGTAGTTGGCGAATCCAAGGAATCGCTGAATGGGTTTCAGCCCAAGGGGAAGAGGCCATTCTAAAGTTGCTTTGACTTTGTCTGGGTCCATTTGTAGCCCGGATCCGGATACGATGTAACCTAGGAATGGCATCTGAGGGAGCTCGAAGACACACTTCTCCAGTTTGCAAAAGAGTTGATGGTGTCATAATCTGGAAAGAACCTCCTTCACATGCCTACGGTGCGAGGTGATGTTAGGAGAGAACACCAAGATATCATCTAGATATACCACGACATAGAGGTATAGTAGATCTCTAAATATTTCATTGATAAAACTCTGAAAGACGGTGGGGGCGTTGCACAGACCGAAGGGCATTACCAGATATTCGTAATGCCCATCGCGGGTATTAAAAGCCGTCTTCCATTCGTCTCCTGCTCTAATCCTGATGAGATTATATGCGCCCCGCAGGTCTAGTTTTGTGAAGATCCTCGCTCCTTTGATACGATCAAACAGTTCGGTGATAAGCGGAATGGGGTATCGGTTTTTGACCGAAATGGCATTTAAACCACGGTAATCTATGCAAGGTCTTAACGATCCATCTTTTTTTTTAACAAAGAAAAACCCCGCTACCGCCGGTGATGAGGAGGGTCTGATAAAGCCTCGGGATAGGTTTTCTTTAACGTATTCTGACATGGAAGAGGTCTCGGGTATGGAGAGGGGGTACACTCGGCCCCGAGGAGGTATTTTACCCGGCTGCAGTTCGATAGGACAGTCCCATGAGCGATGGGGTGGCAGATGCTGAGCGAACTTTGTCAAATACGTCTAAAAAGGAGTGATATTGTTTGGGCAGAACGGAAACCTTGGTATTGGAGGAAGTAGAAATGGAGCCAAGGGGTTGGACTCGAGTCAAACATTTCAGGAGACAAGTAGGACCCCAGGACAGAATCTGCGAGATAGACCAGTCACGTTGAGGAGAGTGCTGCTGGAGCCATGGTAGACCTAGGATGACGAGGGTAGTGGTAGCTGGTAGCACGTGGAAGGTAATCACTTCACAATGTAAGGCTCCTATTTGGAGGACGATGGGTTCAGTCCGGGTTTTCACTGTACCATTGGCTATACGGGAGCCGTCGATGGCCATAATAGAGACAGGAATTTCCAGCGGTACAGTTGGTATAGAAACCTGCGAAATTAAAGAGAAAGATAAAATTTCCGGCTGCTCCAGAGTCCAACATAGCAGAAGTGTGAACGGGACCACGCGGACCGTGAAGGGTAATAGGAAAGGAGCAGACATTAGAATTTCCAAATGAGGGAGAGGTTTTAGAAAGCCCTAATCTGACCTCTCCGGAGCAGGTTAGGGTCTGGCATTTCCCGACCTCTTGGGACAGACATTCAATAGATGATCCGGATCCGCACAATAAAGGCACAACTTATTCCTTAGTCTTCTGTCACGTTCCTCTGGAGTTAATCGAGAACGCCCAATTTGCATGGGTTCCTCCATTATCACCGGATGAGTGAAGCGAGGCGCAAGTCTGGTGGAACTGCGCCGGGAGGAGTCCTTCTCTGAAGATCGTTCGCGGAAATGTAGATCCACGCGATTGCATAGCGAGATCATGGCATCTAAAGTGGTGGGGAGTTCTTGGGAAGCTAAAGCATCCTTGATCTTGTCAGATAGGCCCTGCCAGAACGTTGCTACCAACGCATCGTTGTTCCAACGTAATTCCGATGACAATGTTTGAAACTGAATAATGTACTGAGCCACTGAGCGAGAACCTTGACTTAGGCAGAGAATGCTAGACGCTGCTGAGGTCACCCTTCCTGGTTCATCAAAAATTCTGCGAAAAGCGGCAATGAAGGCAGCACTGTCGGCCAGGATTGGGTCATCAAGTTCCCAGAGAGGTGAGGCCCAGGCTAAGGCTTGACCAGAAAGTAAGGATATAAAGTACGCCACCTTAGAGCGCTGGGTTGGAAAATTCTGTGGTTGGAGTTCAAATTGTATTGAACACTGGTTCAAGAAACCACGGCAGGTTGCAGGATCTCCATCGAATTTAGAAGGAGTTGGAATCCGAAGAGTCGAATTGGAAGCAGCTGCAGGAGCAGGTGCCGGCGGATTAGCCGCTTGAACCGGTGGAGTAGCTTGCAGTAAGTAAAAGCGGGCCGCCAGACTTTGGATGCCCTGTAATAGCTGACGTTGGATCACATCTTGTTGCTCTACTCGGTTGAGCAAGTGCTGAAGCATGTCCTTAGCAGATGGTTCCACATTAGATTCCGTCATGTTAATGACAATGTTTTATGGCCTGTTCTTACTGTCACGGTTCTTACGAGGAGACTCGGCAGATGTAGCAAAACCAAGAGATTCGAACAGTTTGGCCTTACTCCAACAGGGCGCGGAGTCTAACGAGGAGACGGTGTTCACCAGGAACTGCCGCAAAGCGGTATGGGCTTAGCTGCATCTACCTCGCAGGTCGCGGTCCCTACTAGAGCACTGTACGAAAGTCCCTGGGAAGACTACAGGCAGTAGTACCGTAGGAAGGATGATCAATACAATAAGTAATGGCAATGAAAATGATGCACATCGGTGTAACTCTGTAAACCACTATGTGGTGTAAAGTTCAGGAGAATGAGCGTCAGCTCTGAAGACAAATGTAGAGGAGATGTCTGGAGATGAGCGTCAGCTCTGCAGGTCACTATGTGGCAGAGAGTTCCGTAGAGTGAGCATCAGCTCTGCAGGCCACTATGTGGCGGAGAGTTTGGTGGAGTAAGCGTCAGCTCTGCAGACCACTATGTGGTAAAAGTTCAGGAGAATGAGCGTCAGCTCTGAAGACAAATGTAGAGGAGAAGTCCGAAGATGAGCGTCAGCTCTGCAGTCCAGAATGGAGGTAAATCACTGGAAAGTAACAGGAAGCCACTTCAATCACCAGGAGGTAACACGAAGAACAGGCACTGAAGATAGAGAGGAGGTGCCTTTTAAACTTGCCGCCAGGGAGAAGGACCAATCAGCAGAGAGCAGGGGAATTAGAATAATCGCTGGGTCTGCGCATGCGCAGACCCGAATCCAAGATGGCGGCGCCCAGCGGGAAGTGGAGCGCCGATAAGAGGTGAGTCTGCCGGGTGTCAGGTGCGCTGCCTGAACACCCGGCACGTGATAGTACCCCCCCCCCTTTAAAGATGGGCACTGCACGTCTACTGCAAGGTTTCAAAGGAAACTTCTTGTGGAATTTATCCAGCAGGTAGGGAGCGTGGATGTCGGAGGCACGAACACAAGAGCGCTCTTCGGGGCCGAAGCCCTTCCAATCAACGAGGTATTTCAAGCCGCCTTTACAATTTTTCGAGTCAAAGATTTGTTTGAGTTCGAACTCCTCCTCTTGATGGACTCCAGGAGTGGTGGAAGGACCCGAATCCAAGATGGCGGCGCCCAGCGGGAAGCGGAGCGCCGATGAGAGGTGAGTCTGTCGGGTGTCAGGTGCGCTGCCTGAACACCCGGCGCGTGATAGGCGGCAGTGGTCAAATCAGTGGCCCAGTTGAAAACCGGGAACAATGTGAACCAGACCCCCCTACAGACTGTACCAAGAAATCCAGCCCCTCTGTCCTTTGATGAGCGCTGGGCAGCTGGGCTAAGGATCCAGGTGGTGGCCTTATGGGACAAGTCAACGGAAACTAAGCGTGAACAGGTCATTGAGGCATGGTACAAACCAGCACCATGCAAGTATTTGAAAGGACCTGCACACTACATGCTGTACATAGAATGGAATGGGTCAAACATTTGGTGCCCACACAGCAAGGACATGAAGTGTAGGCCTACCATGGAGTGCGCTCAGAGGACTGTGTGGACTATGATACAGTAAAAATGGCCCTTCATAAACGGTACACTATTACCCCAGAGACCTATTGCCAAAACTTCCAGGACCTTGCCAAGGACCTCAACACCACCCATGAGAAGTTTGCCAACCTGCGGCGGGAGTCTGCCAGGAAGTGTGTACGTGGAGCTGGCGCCCAGACAGTGGCGGAGGTAATAGACTTATTGTGCCAAGAGCAGTTTCACTGCTGGTGAGTCAAGCTGCCATACTACAGTCTTCAGGATCTACACCTGCACAACCCAGCCCAGAGGAAATGACCACAGCTGCTAGATCTTCAGGAACCAACCAGCTCTTTGCTTCTGGAAAGATTACATTCCCTAGCAACTCAGAGGATGTTTTCTTCACCCTATGTGAGTATAACTGACCACAGTGACCTCCCTTTCACTGATCCCACTTTGATTAACCATAGTAACCCCAACCAACCCCTGCAGAGTGTCCCTACTTAGAAGATAGTTACGGCCGCAGAAAAGAGTTCAGGGCAGCTCTGCTCTCTGATCCTTTGCTGGAAGGCATGAAGTGACAAGCTGGCAGCAGTCTTCTAGGGATGGAGGTAGGGAGTTTGATGTGGAGTAATGGGTTGCTCTACCGGTTAGCTAGGAATGTAGCTGGTGATAGACCAGTGCGGGAACAAGTTCAACTGGTAGTCCCACAAAGCTTTCACGTACAACTGAAATCAGTTGCCCGAGAAATCCCTATGGTTGGACACCAGGGGAGGAACCAAACACTGAAGCGCGTGACACAGGCCTTTTTCTGGCATGAAATGTCAGATGATGTCTGAGGCTGCTGTAAGTCCTGTAATGTGCGTCATCGGCTTGTGTGCCCAGAGGCTCATGCTTCCCTAAGCTCTGCGCCAAGAGTTGTGGATAACTAACCAAGACACATTGTGCATGAGTGAATTAGTCCAGTGTCTCTAGGCAAAGTGCGGAGTGCGGCAACTTTGAACTGCCTCCCATCATCCTCAGACAGACTGTGCGAGCAGCACTCTGAAGCACATGCTATAAGCATTTGTAACTTCGAAGGGAGGAGACTAGAAACACTACATGCCACACCTCCTGTTTGCTTATAGGGAGGTGCTACAGGAGTCTGCAGCCATATAGAAATTCAAATGGGGAGAATTTGGTAGAGTTCAGGGACCATATGACCTGTTCGCGAGAGTCTTGGGAATGGGAGCTACCTACCCAGGATGTGTCGGTGGTGGAGTATGAGTTAAAGCTCAGAGGTCAGTTAAAGAATCTCATGGGGCTCACTCAAGCTAATCTAGGGCAAGTGCAGACCAAGCAAAACACTTTGTATGATCAGGGCACATGCACCAGAGTATTTGAGGTACAGCAAAAGATGATACCCACACATCAGAACAAGCTCAAGGCTGCCTGGGCTGGGCCATTCATGATCTCAAAAAGTGACATTATCTATGTGGTGTCATTTGATAGCAAGGGTAGGCAGCAGCGAAACTACCATGTGAATATGTTGAAGACATACCACAAGTGTGTGGAGTCGGTAGCTGTGGTCTGCTGCTTACCGACTAAGGAACCAGGAAGTGATCCACTACCTGACCTCCTTGCGGATGCCAGAGGTGAAGGTGGTGTAGAGGAAGTGGGCTGGGATGAGAAGTTGAGTGCTCACAAGAGGAAGCAGCTTAAGGCAGTGTTGCGGCCCTTTGCAACTCAGTTTAGTAGAAAGTCAGGCCAAACTTCCTTGGGGATTCTTCTTGTGAACACAGATGACTATTGGCCAATTAGGCAAGCCGCTTGCGTGTCTCGCTAGAGGCCAAAGAGTATATGTACAAGGAGATGCAGGAGAAGTTTGAGCTAGGTATGAATCAGTCATTGTATTGGTTCCCAAAAAGGACAAAACAATGCGGTTTTGCTTAGATTATCGCCGGTGGACGAGGTGGCAAAGTCTGATGCCTATTCCCTGCCCAGCAACCTTTTACTTGAGCAAAGGGTATTGGCAGATACCACTGACTCCAGAGGCTCAAAAATGGTCAGTGTTCATCACCCCATTTGGTAATTTTAGAGGCGTGCAATTGGGATAAAGCAAAGGGATCCCCAGCAACATGGACAGACTGGCATAGGAGGTCCATCCTGTCACACTCATTATAATCAATCCTCACATTTTTCACAGATGTGATTGTGAGTCATGCTAGCCTTCTTCCCTTCCACAGGCTCTAAAAGAGTACTGAGAGGGAGAGGTGAAATAAGCAAATTGCTGCAGGTTGTGTTCAGAATCCAATGAAGCAATCTCCTATTTCCTATGTGTGTATTGACCTGGAAATGATATCAGCTGCATTGAAAAAGTATACACTTTTTAAACATTTTCCTCCATGTAAACTGAGAATAATTTTTTTTCTGCATTACTACTAAAATGTTGTAAAGAACATCCCTGCCATCCCTGTCCCAGAGGGCATCCCCAGCGCAGCAACATCGGGACACTCCAGAGTACACCAGGAAAAATAGGTAAGCTCATTAAGCAAAATAAAGCTCACTACTCTTACCACTGCCTTACTCAGCTTGAAGAGACAAAAAAGTACAGTGAAGAAAGGTGGTGTAACACTATATAACTTCCAGGGCAGAAGAACATTTTCTATATCTTCTCAGCTGGCTAAGGGTTAACCCATTCCTGAGGGCTACCATGGAGTATGAAGAGGAAAATTATTTGTTTGATACCTTTGTATTAATTGAATTGATTTGTTATATTACGGCTTATACCACATACTGTATCATACCACAAACAGATTTTCTCATTGTCCACCCTTCCACTCCATTAGAGGAGCTATTGTGATCTGCATGTGAGCCCTTGAAACACCATTCATATATAAAAATACATAATAAAGAAATACCTTAAAATGTATTTACTACTTTATACACTTTCCAATATATAACCTTTTCTTCTACAGTGTGTTTCTATGTCGATTAAATGATTTGTAATGCGTTTCTTTAGCCAAAGAATGTCAATTTTTGATTTCTCCCAGCATGACTGAGATTCAGGTATTGAACCAAGCCCATTGTAAGCGTCTCCTTCCTTGGTGTATGTTTCTACAGTTCTCACATTTTGCAGTAATTAGAAGCGTATCCACCTTTGTTGAGCACTGGCGACAATGTTGCTGCTTCCCAATATGACAATTAATGGACATAGAAACATGTAGAAGACTGAGCTTTATTACATTTAAGTCAGTACATAATTCACAGTAAGAGACTGGTTATACTGAAAGTATAATATAGTCATTACATTTCTGCTTTCACACTATTTCATTATATTACAACCAGCAAAACTCTAAATAGGTCATTTATTAAATTATAGCAATTCTCTTTAGTTAGATGACTTTACCAAGAACAGACTACAATAAAATTTGTTCACTAGTTTAAAAAGTCACATAAATATCCCAGAGGATTTTCCACCTTCTGTGCAGAGACATTTCGCTCTCCTCTTTGAAACAACAAATACTTTTTATTGGTGGGGATGCCAAAGAAAACAGGAGGCGGTGGGGGGGGGTTTAAGGATGCCACAGAACATGAGGGGGTGGGAAGGGGGGAATGCTACAGAAAATTGGGGGGGGGGGACTGTAAAAACTGGGTGGAGATGTGAGGGGTGATTATGCTCAGAAATCCCCATGAAATACAGACTATGGGGTCTATGTATTATAACAGTATAGTGACTAACATTATTACCTTGCTGCAATTGCAGAACTTCGCAGTCCTCATATTGATCCATGTGGACTGTGGAACGTTAAATGGGTTATGGTAAAAACCCTTAATAAGTTGTGTGATGCCCATTTTATGGAGAAAATGGCTGTTTTCTCTGTTTTAATGGCTGATTGCACTTTAATAAATTTACTCCTATTAATTTAAAGGAACTATATAGTTGAGGAAACATTTGTTTTTTAGTTTGTGCCCACTATTTGGCTGTCCTCTGTTGCTGTTTATTAGTGTAATTAATTTTACATCTACAGAATACATTCACAAATGCAAATATAGAAAGATCTAGTTTATGTCATTTAGATTACCTTTATTTATTTGCATTTGTTAATTAATTCTGCAGATGTAAAAATAATTATACTACTATACAGCAACACAGGTCAGCCAAGTAGTGGGTAAATACTAAACAAAAAAAATGGTTGCTCAACCTTTAAGCTGTTTATTTATTAAAATCTTGTGGACAAGAGGGTATGTGAGAAAAAGCTGTACACAGAGTGACGTGTCAGAGCACAGGAGACATTATCCCCGCAGAGGAGGGATGAGCTGCAGTTGAGAGGTACACAGCGTGTGTCAGAGCTGCATGGAGGAGAAGCTGCCTGCCTATTAGCATCCATGTGAGTTTCCTTGCAGAGGAGGGTGATCTGCGGTGAGTATGGAGTGCAAGAGACATGTAAATTATGTTATTTAATATCTGGATAACATGAATAACTGTGCTGGAGAGAGTGAGGAGCTGTATATATTTTTCTTTATTGCTGCAACCATTATGATTATCGTGATGGAGGAAGAGGAGTGTATATAAAAGTTCAGTTTATCATAGAGATGGTCTGGCGCCCAAATGATTGTGACTTTTATTACACTGCATCACAAAGTGACATTACCTGTGTCCCACTAACTACAGAGAAACTGTTATACAGTCGTGGCGGCCGCAGGCACCGCCGCGACACTCATTACCTTCTTCCGACGTCCCGGCCGTCGCCATGACGACCGGGGCGTCACTTCCGGTTTCTCGGGCCGACCGTTGCCAGGGCAACGGCCGGACACCGAAAATAGGCTGTAGGCGCTCCGGCAGGCTGAGTAGCCAGGCGCATGTGGAATAGATTAGCCTGTGGGCTGATTAATTAACAATACAGGGGCGGTGCATGATTCAGAGCTAGGCTCTGATTGGTGGTCTTCAGTTCTTAAGGCAGTGAGGTCTGCAGCCTTACTGCCGGTTATAATTTCTGTTCCAGTCTGCTGACCTGCTCTGTGTCTTGTTCCTGTCTCTTGGAAATCCTATTGACTACCCGTGTATGACCCCTTGCCTGGATTTGGACCCTGCCTGTGTTTCTCGTGACCTTGACCTCTGGCTTGTATACCGACCATCCTGTCTGCTCGTGACCCCGGCTTGTTTATCGGATCTGCTATCTGCTGCCGGCCCTTGACCTCTGCTTGGACTCCACTCCGCTTGTCTGGGTTCTCCCCAGCCGGTACACACTTCACGACCCTCTGTCAGTCTGCGGCCCAGTCTGTCCCCACCATCAGGGGCTCCAGTGAACACCTGATTGGCAGAGTAGATTCCGGGTTGTGTTGTGCTGGCTGGAGGGGTTCCTAACAGAAACACCTGCATGTGCAGGGACCCCCTGATCATCTACACCCATGCCCATCAGCTAGCCAGGGTTTGAGAAGGCGGTGCACTCTGGGGTGCAAAGGGTACACAATACACACAGTGACAGGGGGTTACATAATGGCGCCCAATGTGAGGCTCGAGCACAACAGATGAAGAAAGTGCTTGCAGGACACAGGAACTGAGTGCAGTGTACCCAGCCGGAGTAACACCCTTGGGGCACCATGTCTGACCATCTCTAGGTGCCAAACAGAGACCAAGGGTAATGAGGAGAAGGTAAAGCAAGTTGTTTGCTGAGTAGTTCTGTCCGGGACAGTATATGGAGCAGCAGTGTGCTTGTTGCTGAGACTTGTAGTGCCCCTTAACCCAGCTGAGTGGGAAGCAAAAGAAGAAAAGGTTCAACGTGTGAGGTGTAGTTACAATGCAGTCTGTATATTGCCTTTCCTGAGGATTTGGGGGAGCAAAGAGAGGCAGATTGTGCACTGTGACATCTGTATATTGCAATTCCAGAGAATCAGGGGGAGCAAAGAAAGGCAGATCGTCCACGTTGGAGAGAAAGGGGGGAAGGCAACCCCGCTGGTCAGATGCCACCCCTGCATATATTGCTGAGATATATTTGTTGGGAGGGGCCCACGAGAGCCACATGTCTCTTTTTGACCCAGGAGGGGGAGACATGGGCAGGCACGGGCAGGTGCTACTTTGCTTTGGCATAAAGCCACATTTGAATGTACATGAAATAAAACAGGACACCTGTGACTCACATGTTTACATCCTTTTGGGGTGTTGTGGGATATGCATTGTGAAATGTGTTTTATATTCATACTACCATTGTATTGCTATGCTGTATTCACTTCACATTGTGATATTTCATGCAATAGTTATGTAGAAAAGTTTACATGTGTGTGTTCATATGTGAGTTAGGTGTGAGTGAGATTAGCTAGGCAGCCCCACTAGGTGTAGTTTAGGGTGCCCAGCTAATTGGGGGAGAATGCAATACCCCCCAAGTGGTGTTCTAGTAAAACCCTGCACTTCAGTGAATACAGGAGGGGTCACCTAGAGGGTAAGCTAGAAGTTTATAAAAAGTTACATAAACTGGTTACCATGGTGATAACCCAGCCCAGCCTGTGAGACTGAGTGAAAGGAAGGAGGGGCTGTCATTAAGGGGGGATAGAGAGAGAGGAGACACAGGAGAGAAGACACAGGAGAGGAGAGATGGTAGCTGGGGACCTGGGAGAGAGTGGGGTGGAAGCTCCCAGGCTTCCCCAGCATTCCCTGGAAGTCTGAGCATGGTGACTGCACCAGGGCAAGGAATGTGTGCCCTGGATGAGGGGGAGAACTCCATGTCACTATAGAGAACCCAAGAGAGAGGGGGCACTTTGCCTGGAAGAGACCCTGTAGTGAGGGCTGCTACAAGAGGCAAGGTAGCTGTAGTGTCAGATCCTGAGGCTGAGAGTACACAGAGTGACGTGTCAGAGCACAGGAGACATCATCCCCGCAGAGGAGGGATGAGCTGCAGTTGAGAGGTACACAGCGTGTGTCAGAGCTGCATGGAGGAGAAGCTGCCTGCCTATTAGCATCCATGTGAGTGCCCTTGCAGAGGAGGGTGATCTGCAGTGAGTATGGAGTGCAAGAGACATGTAAATTATGTTATTTAACATCTTGATAACATTAAGAACTGTGCTGGAGAGAGTGGGGAGCTGTATATATTTTTCATTATTGCTGCAACCATTATGATTATCGTGCTGGAGGAAGAGAAGTGTAAATAAAAGTTCAGTTTATCATAGAGATGGTCTGGCGCCCAAATGATTGTGACTTTTATTACACTGCATCACAAAGTGACATTATCTGTGTCCCACTAACTACAGAGAAACACCTACATGTGCAGGGACCCCCTGATCATCTACACCCATGCCCATCAGCTAGCCAGGGTTTGAGAAGGAGGTGCACTGTGTACCCTTTGCACCCCACAATACACAGTGACAGGGGGTTACACTTGCTTCTGTGGTTACTCTAATTCAGGAAGAAGTTTATTCAAGCGCTAAATCCTTGATGCTCCAGTGTTGATAATGCTTTGGACAATCTTACACAGATGTCTATCTGTGGTTGTTAAACACAACGCAGTTGAATTCCATATGAAGTTTGCCAGGCTCACAGTGTCCCTTGGGTTGCCTCTATTAGTTATATCATTTGTGTTCCAATTTTGTGATAATTAAGAACAATATAAAATCAAAGAGCTGTTGCACTCACCTGTGCCAAATATAAAAAAAGGCTTTGGACTAGTACACTGATGTCCGTTGGTACATGTGCTTCCACTTGTGTATAAGAATTATTTCTCAGAGAAAAACACATGTCAAATAAATTTTGATACACATTTTATTATCTAAAATCCAAATATTTAAGTTAGAAATACAATAGATTATTAATAAAAGTATTTCAAATATAAAATGAACATTTGAAAGAATAGCACAAATTGCAATACTTCGCCTCCACTACAACAGATACAACATGTTTCCCAGACCTCTGTCTGTTTCTTCAGGTAAGTGGGGAGGGAGGGAGAAGTGTGACTATATATAGGGCATAGTTAAGTGTGATTGACATAGTTAATTAAACAAGCTGGTGATGCATCTTGTGCAAAACAATAAACTACTCAAAACAATGTGTGTATACATCACAGTTCTTGTAAAGTGAACTGTTTTTTTAGTAAATAATTAATGTATATCGATGTATTGAAAGAAATAATCTTAAAGAAAAAAGCCAAATCTTCTTATTTAAAATGCAATGAACATCGAGTATAGGCTGAGCAAATCCATTTAATCTGGGTATGCTGATAAAAGGATTTAATCTAGCAAAAAAAATTACTCCACAATTACTATTTTTTTTATATAGTAAAATGAAGGAGTCTATCCAAAACATGTTTCCATAGAGGTGTCTAAGAGAACATAAGGTAGGAGAAAAAGAATGTTAGAATAACAATAAAACAATTCGAGAATTAAAAATTTGTTAACCTTACTGATTAAGGGAGACTCTGATTGCAATGCATAAAAATGAAAACATTACAGTGAGTACCAATATCATACAAATGTGATTGTGTTACAGTACTGAAATGTGGTACACTGAAACTAATGTAATGATGTGAAGATATGTGGTTCCTAAATCACTCAGACTCGGTATTAGAGGAAAAATTGAAGGATGAGTTATTTTGCAGAACAGGATTAAATACAGCACAGTCTCCTTAACAATAGCAGGTCCAACAAGTGAGGAAATCAGTTCAAATAGGTTCCACAGCACCTCTCTGGCAGAGCATCACCTCTTGGCCAAAGTAAGTCACATGCGTGTCCAGCTCCCAGGGCAGACTCTTTTATCACCTCTTAATCCCACCTTGGAAACTGCCTGCCCAGAGAAATTGCAAATGGTCTCGATTGATAGGCTTCTCACACTATCCAGCCCCCTCCCCTACCTCCCCAGGTGTCTTTCCTCAGGTGACCCCTGATGGGTCCGGCTCCTGGCTGTCTATAGAGATCACTAGTGGACAATAGGGAGCAAACAGAAATAACAATGGTAACTTAATTCACTCAACTCCTGAATGTAATTTAACCCCTGAAGTACTTTTGGAAGGAGATGTTATAGTTCCATCACTGATACTTCCAGATAACAACATGGCTAAAAAGTGCAGACCGGGGGGTAAATATATCAAGATCTGATTTTTTGCAGAGTTTAAAAATCTCGGCAAATCGCAGGTGATAACCCGCAATTTTAGTCCCCAAGTCATCAGATGTATCAAACTACGAGTTTTACTCTGATCTTATAAATGTTATATTTGTAATCCATATCCGGAACATGCTTGAAAACAAATAAATAAAAACAGTTTACAGACGACGCAAACTTCTGCTTGTACAGTGTACAAGCAGACCGACGCTAATGAATAGAATCCAACTGTGGGGTCTATTTATAGTCTACGGGGAGTTCCCATGATGTCATGGGTTTTACCCATAGGCTATATACCACAGTCCATAAATACCACAGCCCATAGGTATAGGAAGAGCCCTAGTGCTTTCAGCACTGGGATGGGTCTTCCTATAGGTGGGGCCTGCTCGTTTTTTTCGGCGGACTAGGGAATCCAGCCCAGCGCTGAACAGCCTGTGGTTGGTTGTCATTATGGCAGGGGGACCCCTGCCGCGTGTCCCCCTGCTATAGTGCCACCAGCCCCGGCTGGTTTGCCTAGTGCTGATTGAGTGAAAATCGGGGGGACCCCATGCAAATTTCCCCCCGATTTTCACGCAACCAGCAGTAGGCTGGCAGCACTAGGGTTAATAGTGCTCAGACAGGAGGACCCCACAGGTTTGGGTTTTTTTTTTTAGAACATTTATCTATTTTTAAACTTTTGACAGCTGCTAGGATGCAGCGTGTTGTATTTAGCGATTTGTACAGCAAACTCAGGAGAGTTTGCTTATTCGTAGCTTCATACATTTGAGACTTGTATAGCTAGAGTGGCAAACAGTCAGGAATTTGATCTCTAACGATTTTTTGTAAATATCGATTTTGACAGAAACACATCTCTGGCAATTTTACAGCAAATCTCACTTTAATACACCTGCGAGATGAAACACCAGCAAGAAAATCGAAGCTTGATCCACTTACTCCTTGGTATGGATAAGAATAAGAGGTTGTAACACTGGGTCCATACACCATCTCCTTTTCTTTACAAATGAATTTCAACACAAATTGTTATAACAACTGTGAAAAAATGGCATCAAAGTCTGCAATGAATGTAACATGTGAAAAGGATAGAAGTAAAATGTTAAAATGAAAATTAATGATTTGAAATGATATGGAACATAAAATGTAGAAAAATGGGTTGCTAAGATGGCAAATAAACAACTCAATTTCCATAGAAACAATGATGCTAAGCGAAAATCTATAATTGAGTATCGGGTAGCTGCAAACCAGCGACTGGTAACTAATTATATAAACAGGGCATAAATATATAAACAGAATTTTGGAAACTAAAAACTATATTTACAAAACAAATCTTTGTGAAGTGCATGTTGGTATGAGCTTATCTATTAAATAGATCTTTTAAATGTATCTTTTAAATAGTGTCCAAAACATATATAATATTAACTAGATAAAAAAGATATTGGGTGAATGTAGTATATGTGAAACTAGTAGATGAGACATAACTTGTGGTTGTCTTATTATTTTATTCATAATATAAAACCTAAGTTTACTGAAGTGCAGTAATGTCAAGGTTCTAACAATGTGACTAGACCGCAGGCTTTCCCAAACCCAGTCCTCAGGGCTCCCCAACAGTGCAGGTTTTCTGGATCACATGTGACATAATTAGGACCACCTGTGGATCTGTTACAATGTGTCAGTTACTAATGAATACACCTGTGCTCCAGCAAGGAGATATAGAAAACCTGCACTGTTGGGGAGCCCTGAGGACTGGGTTCGGGAAACCCTGGACTAGAGATATATAGAGTGAAAATAGTAATGCAATTATTGCTATATAAAAAATTACATGATACAATTAAATATAGTATTGTAATTATATCTCTATAAAAATGCGCCAAATCAATGTCTATATTGAGACCTAGAGGAGAAAAAGTTTTTAACTTTTAAACCCAATACATTTCTCTTTGGGAGAGCTTTCTTTGTCTGCTTCCCCTTCTTGGATTTTGAAACACACTTTCAATGCAAATTACTTTAAGGAGTGTCCTGTAGTTCATTATCATCATCATCAACATTTATTTATATAGCGCCAGCAAATTCCGTAGCACTTTACAATTGGGAACAAACATTTATAAGACAATACTGGGTAATGCATACAGACAGAAAGGTAAAAGGGCCTTGCTCACAAGCTTACAATCTATAGGACAATGGGAGTTTGAAACACAGGGGCATGTGCTACATCATATTGCACATTGGACCAGCTAGAATGCAAAGGTCAAAAGTGTTCAGTGGGCTGTGTGGTTACAGAGCAATGTTGGTCAGAGGATTGTTGTCTTGTGTTAGCTGTGTAGAAGGTGGTAATAGGATAACCTAGAGAGATTAAGATGCTAGTTGTGGCTCACCCTATGCACACAAAGTGGGCGGGGGGTCGGAGTGTTGCTGCTAAACCATATCACCAGGACCCTAACATTCCCTCAGTTCTCAGACTTAGCAGACCGGTGCGAGCTTGTGACGGGACAGTTCCACCAATACTTACAGATTAGACACTATCAACAAAAGGTCAAGGTTCAGTTATCATCTAGGCCTCCCACAGCGTTTGAGAATCTGTGCCTTTCTGGACCATCTTCAAAAGGTCTCATGTCCACACTATACAATGTTTTACTCCCCCCCCCCCCCCCCTCTACAGAGGTCAAGGACCGATTCCAGGCTCAGTGGGAGACGGATCTGGGAACGTCTTTAGATCCAGAAGAATGGTCAGACATTTATGAGTGGACAGCGTGTTGTTACATAAATGTCCGTATTAAAGAAAATGCGAATAAACTGCTTCATAGATGGTACTACGTACCTGCTAGGCTTCACATTATATATCCACAAACAAACCCTACATGTTGGAGAAATTGTGGCCAAGTTAGCACCTTTATGCATATTTGGTGGAGCTGTCCCAGAATACGCTTGTACTGGACAGCGGTTCTGGCACTAGCAACAGCGGTCCTCGACACTCCCATACCCTCCGACCCTAAGCATGTATTATTACCCTTGCCTCTCTCGGACCTCCCTACACATGTGCATAAGCTTTTCCGACACATAATCAGCGCGGCTACTTGTCAGATAGCTGCTTCCTGGAAAAATCCTACACCCTCCACTCTCCAAATGGTCTGTGGTCAGGTTTGGCATACCTATCAAATGGAGCACATAAATAGCGTGCTGAGGGGCTCCTCTGTGTCCTTCCACAAAGTATGGTCTCCATGGGCTTCATACCACAATCAACCCCTGCTTCAATTCTAGTACAGACCGGTCCTTTATTGAAATTATCGGATTTGACCACTTCTTCTAGTTAAAGGCGTAAAATCCTTCACCCAGTCCCTCTAATTTTCTTTTCCTCCCCCTTCTTGCCCTGCACCATTCCTTATTGCCTCCTCTCTTTCCTTTTCTTATTATTTCTTTTTGTCTTGTTCAAAATAAAAACAACATCTGCATGGTACGAAAATTAACATGTAGCCAAATCTATGTTGTAAAAGCACGGTGAGAAAGTGTTGTTCATCGTGTTTATTTATATGTACATATACTCGTTAATGTACCTTTTGAGAATTTTGTAACATTGTTAAAGATAAGATGTTATTAATAAAACGTACTTTAAAAAATAAAATAAAAAGATGCTGATTGAGGAATTTTATAAGCTTGTCTGAAAAGGTGGGTTTTCAGAGAACGCTTGAAGGTTTGAAGACTAGAAGAAAGTCTTATTGTGCGAGGGAGGAAATTCCACAAAGTGGGTGCAGCCTGAAAAAAGTCCTGTAACTGGGAATGGGAGGATGTGATGAGAGCGGAAGGGAGACGCACATCTTGTGCAGAATGGAGGTGTCGTGTCAGGAGATATTTTGAGACAAGTGAGGAGATATATGTAGGTGCAATTTTGTTGATGGGCTTGTATGTTAGTAGAAGAATTTTATATTGGATTCATTGAAATACAGGCAACCAATGTAGAGACTGACAGAGTGGCTCAGCAGAGGAAGAAAGGTTTGCAAGGAAAATCAATCTAGCCAATGCGTGCAAAATAGATTGCAGGGGTTCAAGTCTGATTTTGGAAAGACCAGTAAGGAGGGAATTGCAATAGTCGACGTGGGAGGAGATGAGTGCATGAATTAAGATTTTGCAGTGTTATGTAGTGTGACAGGATGGACCACCTATGCCACCCTGTCTAATGTTGCTGGGAACCAGCTGGGCTTACTTTGCCACCGTTCCTTTTCGTTATCCCAAATGCACCCTCTTGCCCCAGTAGGAGGGGCTTACAATGCTGCCACCACTGAGCTCCTTCTAGGACACTTAAAACCACGTTCCTTCTGGGTAACTGACGCTGCTAGTGTACCAGGGCTGGTACTCCTGACCTCTCACTATAGATCAGGGTTGCTGTGGATGGATTCCCCCCTGGCCTATCACACTAACCAGGGCTGCATGGGTAGCAGGCAGAGCGGTGGTACTGGAAAAGCTTGGGTCCAAACCTCAGACAGCCAGAGAACG
Organism: Mixophyes fleayi; assembly: GCF_038048845.1. Classification (NCBI taxonomy): domain Eukaryota; kingdom Metazoa; phylum Chordata; class Amphibia; order Anura; family Limnodynastidae; genus Mixophyes; species Mixophyes fleayi. Next base: position 165,256,897 of record NC_134404.1, on the reverse strand, counting down.
GATTAGATTTTAGGGTCTAATCGACAGGCCACAGGATTACAGCAATATTGAAGATGTTTTCAAGCAGGTCTTGAAGCAAGATGTTTATTTGCTCTCACTGGTAAGAGGTCCCAGTGATCAGGTCAGTTATTTATACAGATTTGGACACAGCTATTTTTAGAATCAGGCTGTAACCCCGTTTACCAAAACATTGCATTGCAAAGCCACTGATATTTATACTTAGCTATGAAATTCTTAAAAACCTTGCATTGATTTCCTGGATCTTATTTCAGAGGCAGGAGACCCACTAGCAAGTCAAAAGGTCTGACTGGCATGAATACTTCAGACAGTCGCCGAATACACATTCCCACAGAACAACAACAAAAACCCAAAACAAGCCACTTTCCCACATCCCAATACGCAAAAGGCTTGGTAAACACAGGCTCATTGTATCAGATATATACATCAGAAATAAGGTATTTCCTTTAGCAACGGTAAACAGAAAAACCAAATTTTCTACCCTGGTCACAGAGATAACGATTTCCAATCTCACAATATACACAATATCAAAAAATAAGTGCATTGGCAATTTATATAAATCAGCAGCCTGTGCCATTTGCTTTAAATAAATTTATACCAAAAGCCATTTAATATTGATCCAGTAACACCCCTCCCCCCCTTATCTATGCAGAAACCAGGGTGCCATGTCCGACGATTTGGATTCTGCTCCGCCATCTCCTAGGGTTATCGAAGGTGACGCGGAGGTTCTGGCTCTTCCTGCCAAGACAGTCCATCCGCATTGCTATGAGCCTTTCCTTGCTTGTGAATTATGTCAGTCATAAATTTGAAGTGCTAGGCTCCAGCGCAACAAACGGCCATTTTCCCTTGAGGTGTGTGCAGCTACTTTAAAGGACTATGATCAGTCACCACAGTAAAATGTTGTCCATACAAATAAGGTTGTAGTTTTTTCACTGCCCACACAATGGCCAAACATTTCTTTTCAATTGTGGCATACCCCATGTCACTCACCGGAGCGTGAGTGCCTTCACTCTGGTACGTGGTTCTCCATCTTTCCCACTCACACCTGTGTGAAACCGCGGCCATCCGCCATCCTGTCGCACTGGGCATGCGCAGGTCCCTTTAACAACTACACCTGACCACTAATGTGATTGATGGATCAATCACCCCTCCCTACTTAAGGCATCTGCAGCCTTAGGTAGTTGCCTGATCTTGAAGTCTCACTCCCAGTGAACTTCTATATGTGTGTGCAGTTTCCAAACTGCTTCCAGCTCTACTCCTGTGTGCAGTTTCCAAACTGCTTCCAGCTCTACTCGTGTGTACAGTTTCCAAACTGCTTCCAGCTCTACTCGTGCTTCAGCTTCCACGCTGCTCCCTGCTCAACTCAGCGGCGATTCCCATACTGCTACAACGCTTCACTTCTCAGCTGATTCCGGATCTACACAACTGGGTATGCTCTACTGACTATTGACTATTGCCTATTGCTCGCATACCAGTTGTATCCATTGTTGTTTGCTGCACAGGGTACAAGTACCCATATAGACTGTGTTACTGCATTGCTTCATTTAGGACAAGCTTTCACTCAAGCTATGATATCTCCTCACGCTACTACTTAGCGTTATTGTGCATATCTGCTGTGACCAGCTTCTCCTCCCTGCAAGGCATCTACTCCATACAGACTATACATTATGCCTTCCATCTGTGCCTCACAAGACATTGCTCTACTCGCGCTGTTTCCATACAGCCACAGTTTGCCTTTCAACTTCACTCTCCTGCACCTGGACAAGTCCTCATTCCTTCTCACAGCAGTGGTACAACTTGCTGCACGCAGATCACTGACTTCCCTGCTACCTACCCGCACCTGGACAAGTCCTCCTATCACAGCGGTGGTAGAACTTGCTATACGCAGACCACTGACTCTCCTATTACCTACCTACACCTGGACCAGACTCCTCACCATAGCGGTGGTACAACTTGCTGAACGCAGACCACCGACTACCCTGCTTCCTACCTGCACCAGTACTATTCTTCCCATCACTGCAGTGGTACAACTTGCGGTACGCAGACCACTGACTCCTCCTCTACCTACCATCACCTATCCACGTCCACTCCTCGTGTCTACATTATCTTCAGCCTCTAGTTTACTGCTCCAAGTCGCTGACTTTCCTCTAACCATAGCTGCAAGTCGCTGACTTCCTCAGACTATCTCTACTCTCCTGCTGTTGTGTCGCTCCAATCATTCACCTGCCTGCTTTGAGGTGCGTGCCATAACCCCGCCTCTCTAGCAGAGTTCCATCTGGTGAAACTCGGGTAAGCAACTCCTAGTGCCCATGACACCCCACCTCCCGATTTAGCAGTTTTCTGCTCAAATAGGCCACAGGGTGCTCCTGCCCATCAGGCCCCACCTGGCTAAGTACTGCTCCCAGTCCATATTGCGATGCGTCAGTTTGCACAATAAAGTCCTTTTCATAATTAGGCGGCAACAGTACAAGAGCATGAACTTCCTTTAATGACAGAAATGCCAGCTCACAAGCAGGTGTCCAGTCAAATACTTTGGGGAGTTTATTCTTAGTGAGATCTGTTAGGGGCTTTGCTACAGTACTAAAGTCTGGGATAGAACGTCTGTAGTGCCCTGCAGTCATTGAGAATGTAACATGTACATGTAACTGGGTCGTGGGCTGGGGCCAGTCTCGGATTGTCTCTACCTTAGCTGGTTCTGACCTAACCCTTCCTCCCCCCACATGATCATCCAGGTACTGTACCACTGACATCCCCATCTGGCACTTCTCTGCCCTAACAGTCAAAAATGCCCACCCAATCTTTCCTAACACCAGCCCTATTTGATCTAGATCATCTTCCCAAATCTTACTGAAATTGGAAATGACCTATAGGTACCCCTGAACTCTGTCCAACTCATCTACAAATGCATTAATACAGGGCAAGGGGTAGGTGTCAGATATGGGCACAGACAGGGGACCTAATATATCCACAGCCACTTGCTGAAAAGGTTCCTCAATTATTGACAAGGACCTGAGGGGAGCACGAACACTGGGACGCTGACACACATCACAGGACTTGCAGAAGGCCAGGATGTCATCAGACACTCCAGGCCAGAAAAAGTTCTGTGTCAGGCGCTTCAGTGTTTGGTCTCTGCCCTGGTGTCCCTCTAAAGGGATTTCATAAGCAACTGCCATTAGTTCTGCACAAACCCCCGTGGTACCACCAGTTGAACTTGTTCCCAGGCTGGTCTATCCCCATCTACCTTCCTAGCTACATGGTACAACAACCCTTTATGCCAGGTCACACTCCCCCTACCTACCTCGCTGTAAGGCTGCCGCTAGCCTGGCGCCTCATGCCTTCCAGGGAGGGATCAGAGAGCTGCGCTGCCCTGAACTCTCTTCCCTGCGGCCCTCACTGTCGTCTAAGTCAGGATATGCTGCAGGGGGGTCTATGCTGTGGTGACTAGAGTCAGTCAAAGAGGAGTCAGTCAAAGGGGTGTCACTGTGGTCATCTGTACTCACCACTGGAGTTGGCATACTGCTAAGGTCTAGGCACCCCACAAGATCAGGTTGGCAAGAGACAATATCCTCTACGTTGCTAGGGGACGCAGTCTTTCCAGAGGCAAAGAGCTGGCTGTTTCCTGAAGAAATAACAGATGTGGTCTTTTCCTTTGGGCTGGCTGAAGCTGTGGTTGCAGGTGATGATTGTTGTATAGCAGCTGTGGTCTTTTCCTCTGGGCTGGGCTGTGCAGGTGTAGATCCTAAAGACTGTAGCTTAACAGCTTGGCTCCGATTGAGAAATGCGGTCACAATTCCACCCCCAACATCGTAGCCCAAAATCACATCAGTTGGGAGGCCATCCATAATGGCAACATCTGGCCATCTGGCACTTCTGGCATTTGCCAGAAGGGCCAATGGCTGTGTGGGCCAGTTCAGTACCCTGCGCAGTGATCATGTGAGTATTTGAATACTCACATGATCATGGCGCCATAGCCCGCCCTCACTCAAATTTTTATTTTTTTTCTATTTGCGAAGCAGGGGGCAGGGGACTCCAACACCACGATCATGTGATCGTGGTGCTGGCGTCCCTCTTCCACCCTCTATTTGCACTGAATGTCGGGCGTGACGTCATTTGACATTCAGTGAGGAGTGGCGCCCGGAAGAAAGATGAAAGAACAAAAAAGAAGAAAAGAAAAGAAATACAGAGGTAAGTAAAAGAGTGGAGAAATGAAGAGAGGCACAGGGGGATGAAGAAGGGGGGCATAAAAGGCACAGGGGGATGAAGAAGGGGGCATAAAAGGCACAAGGGGATTAAGAAGGGGGGCATAAAAGGCACAGGGGGATGAAGGGGGGCATAAAAGGGACAGGGGGATGAAGAAGTGGGGCATAAAAGGCACAAGGGAATGAGGAAAGGGGGGGAAGATAAAAGGCACAGGGTGATGAAGAAAGGGGGGGTAAAAGGGACAGGGTGATGATGAAAGGGGGGGGGAGATAAAAGGCACAGGAGGATGACGAAATGGGGGCAGCATGGCACAGGGTGATGAAGAGGTGCAAAAGCAGCATGGCAGAATGTGATGAAGGGGTAAAAGTAGCCTGGAGGGCGCAGTGCAATCATAAGAGGGCACAGCATGGTGGTGATAAAGGGGCAAAGTAATGTGGCAATGTAGTGTGTGTGAGGTAGATGGTGGCTAATTGATGGGTGCTATTTTGTTTGGGGAGTAATGATGGGGCAATGTAATAGTGGGGACTATTAATTTAAAATGGGGTGGTTTGGTGAGAATGAGGTCTCTTCTTAAATGTGACTATGAATTTAATGGCAGTGATGGTTGCAGGAAATGTGTTAGGAACCCCTCCAGCCGATACAACAAAAACCCGGAGTCTGCTCCAAAAGCCTGGTGTTCACTGGAGCCCCTAGTGGTGGGGACAGACTTGGCCGCAGACTAACAGAGGGTCGTGAAATGTGCACCAGCTGGGGAGAACCCAGGAAAGCGGAGAGAAGTCCAGGCAAAGGTCGAGGGCCGGCAGCAGACAGCGAATCCAATAAACAGGCCGAGGTTAAACACCAACAGGGCTCAGAAGCAGGCAGCAGTACTGTGAACAGAACGCTATAACCGGCAGTGAGGCTGCAGACCTCACTGCCTTAAATACTGTTGGCCACCAATCAGAGCCTAGCTCTGAAAATACCCACAGGAGTCCAATAATTACACCAAGCCCCCTTACATTAACCAGCCCACAGGCTGTGTCTATTTGCGCGCACGCGTCCGGCTTTAGCACTGCCGGGCGCCGCGCTATACAAGAGGCGTCCATACAGGCAGGAACCGGAAATGACGTTCCGGTCATCAAGGTGACGGCCGGGACGCCAGGGGGCGGAGGAAGCTAGCCGCTGCGGCTGTGAGTACCGTCGCGGATCGTGACAAAATGGGTATATTTATGAAATATAAATATTATTGATTTATTGCTGGAGCTGTATGTAGGGAGGGAAATAGGTATATATATTAAATGGGAATACTATTATTTTGATGTTGAGGCTTTAGTGAGGCCTAATTTTAAAACGTGGGTGCTACCTTGATTTAACAGCGGTGCTGGTTGGAGTTTTCTATATTCCAGGATCCAGACAAGCAGCAACTGATCTAAAGACACCAGCAGCCACAAGTCAGGTAGGAGAGAGCAGGACAGTCTGCCAACTGTCCTGAATTTGGTGGATTACTGTCCTGCTTCACATGTACTGCTTGTGAAGGCAGAACTGTGTGCACCTAAAAGTAGTGCTCACAGTATTGCCTGTGTATTTATTGAAAATGTGTCTAAAAACCATATTACATAACAGGAGCTTCCCTGTCTTAAGTGCCTAGGGCCCCCCCGAGCCTTAATCCAGCTCTAGTTAGTAGGAGGAATCTGATAGTTGCTCCCAGTCCCCGGACAGGACACAGCCTGCAGAGCAAGCCGAGGAGCTCTAAGTCTCATGAGATTTATTAATCTTGTGAGACTCAGAGCTTCCCTGCTCACTCTACAGGAAGTTCCCACCCTGATGGATGTCAGAAGCATAGATAAGTATAGTGGACTAGGGTGTTGTAATGTATTTCTGGGGTGGGGGGGTGGCGTGATGTGGATGGGGAGGGCCTGATAATTGTAATGTTTTTTTATAATGTATATATCAACGCCTCATGTTGACCACACCTCCAACATAATGTGGCATCGTCGTCGCTGCGCAGCGGCACCAACAGATGTGGGTCTGTATTCTTCAAATGTCAGGGCTGATTTTTAGTCCCAGTCCGGCCCTGCTCCTGGCCATCACCCCAGTCCAGATACACCCTTGCTACAGGCACTTCTTTTTCCAGTCCATCTGCCACGGTAACTTTGGCAGTGCAATCCTGCAATACTGCAGCAGGATCAATAAGATGGGGACTCACAACAGTAATTGAGGCTCCTGAGTCTCTCAGTACTTCACCCTGCAGCGGTCCCACTTGGATCAGCTGCAGGTTTCTCCACATGTTTTTGTGGGGTCTTTTGAACACAAATGTGACTCTCTCCGCTGAGTCACCTTCAGACACGCCACACTCCACTGGGTTGACAGGTGTGGAAACAGTCTCTAATGGCTCCCCTTCTCAAGTTAAATCAAGTTAGCCGGGCTCCAGGACTTTGATTAGGGGCACGAGTCTGGGGTGCTGGGGCTATGGGACAGTCCATCCTTAAATTACCGATTTTCCCGCAGTGGTAGCACTTTCTCTCCAGCCTGGCCTCCGATGGTCTCTGATAACTCCCAGAGACAGGGCGGGGCAGTGGCTAGTGAGGAGTACTCGAAGGTTTGGGTACTTGCTTTTGGGGGTGAGTAGAAGAGGGGTGCCCCCTGTTTGTACAGTCCTTTGGTGTTGGCTGTTAACATGGCGCTTCTGCTAGTGTGGCCTCACTGCCACATACTGATCCGCCAGCTGTGCGGCTGCATCCAAGGTGCCTGGCTTCCTGTGCAGCACCCGTTCTGTCACCTCCGTTGCACACCTTCGGTGAAAATGCTCTTGGCACATTAAGTCTATTACCTCATCCGCGGTCTGGGCACCTGCGCCGCGCACCCACTTCCTGGCAAACTCCCGTAATAGGTTGGCAAACTCCTCACGAGTGGCGTGGAAGTCCTTTGTAAAGTCCCGGAACTTCAGACGATAGGTCTCTGGGGTAATAGTGTACCGTTTAAGGAGTGCCCTTTTCACTATATCATAGTCCGCACAGTAAGCCTCTAATGCACATCCTTGCAGTGTGGGTACCAGATGCTTAACCCATTCCTCTCTGGGTACAGCGTGTAGCCTGCAGATCCTTTCAAATACCTGCAGGTGCTCATGACGGTATGAATTTACTGGAGGTGATGACACTATGCAAGAGGACTTGATTTCACTGGGATTAACCTGTGTTCTATATCCTATGCAAGTACCTGTGGGCTGATGTCATAACTTCTCCCATCTAATGATCATTACGCTGCTTTAATACATGGAGATGTCAGGCATCAAACAGAATTGAAACATTGAAAACAGATAAAGGATGTGAATTGCTTTATATCAACCGTGACCAACAGCAGCAGCTGTCAGAAAAACACTTTTAAAAGCAGTGGTCCATTCAACAGTATTGCCAGATGAGGTTTACAAATAGAAGTATGTTCAATCAGCACCTCCAATGGGGTACAACAATTAACCTCCATTGCTCCACACACAGCAAGATCCAGCGGCTGATCACTGGTCGGGGGCCCAGGTCAGGCATCACCAGCTCTGACGACAGACTGAACTGCACTGCTACACCTACAACAGACCACCTTGCTAAGACATAGCTCTTTGTAAACTGGACTTCTTAAAGCTTAACTTTGTTCATCATAGTGTCCATAACGAACCACCCTTGTTTTCTCATTTATTGCTACCAGAAGTTGTAACATTTAAATTGTTTACAACTTGGACTAAAAGAGTAAATTATAATGTTTCTATGGGTAAAAGGCCACGGCCAAATATTTTACAAGAAACAATTAAAAAAACACTTACATTTTTGCAATGACTGCAAATAAATAATAAAAAAATAAAAAACACATTAAGTGCTATGCTCGAGATTTACAAGTAATGAGATTGTACTATGTGTCACATTTAATACATTATTCCAATGACAGCAATGACAGGAATATTTATGTGCAAAGTGTTTATTTATGTAGTGAAGATATTTAAAACAAAACAAAACACTGTTTTCTCTAGTAATTTTTTCAATACATTTTTGTTTTATTAACAGTATGTTTTGACTCAAGGTTTCAACAGTAACTGTATGTTCTTTATAGAGAATATGAACATAAATAAACAATTTTTAAACAAGGGAACATAGAGATCCTGTCAAGCACCAGACAATCCAATACACTTACCGGGGTCTGGCAGATTCCTTTTTAATTTTCAGGTGGAGTTGCCGATGTTCCGTTAGATGGACGGCATGAACAGTAGCGTACATGCCTGACCCATTTATGGAAATGGCTTCCAGATGATTGGCTTCTGCCTTCCATCCCCCCGTGATGCAATCTCTGAAAGTAAGAGGTTGCCAGAATTTTTTTATTTATTTTTATTTATTTTTTTCACATCAGTGTAGTCCTGGTTATTGTCATCCATGTGTATTCCTGTTTTTTCTGTCCACAACAGAAAATTCTGTACCAACCCCACCTCTTTCTATCTGCTTTCCAGTCATGTCAGATACCACCCTTGAGTTCCACGACCTGCAAAGGGATAGCAGCTAAGCCCATACCTCCTTGTGCGGTTCACTGGTGAATATCTACCTTTTGTTAGCTTCTGTGACTCCGTTTCAGATAGAGTCAAATCGGTGTGATTCCTGACAGATCCCTTGGTACAGTGGTAACCAGCACCATGCTTAACAGGTGGGACTGATCACACTATAACAGGAAAACCCAGAGCATTCAGTCCAAATTACATAATGTTATCTAGCTCCAGCCTGTTAATTGCAGGGCAATAGACTCTTAGTGATGGGGTGCACGACAGAACAAAACAAAGTGGGAATACATAAATGTACAGTGCAATCATTGATAATATTGCATAAAGTTTTGACAAAACTTCCCATGCCTAGTGTCTCCATTTGTTCAAGACAAATTTCGGCATGTATAACATTCTGACAATAACCTAAAGGAACTGTCACAACTTGAGTATTTACTCACTGGTTTTGGCACTACTCACCAAAGAGGCGCGGAGTCTAACGTGTCCCAGGTGTTCACCAGGAACCCCCGCAAGGGAGTATGGTCTTGGCTGCAGGAGGCACGCAGGTCGCGGTCCTCAGAGGGAGCAACCAGTGAAGCGGTAAGATGGAAATGGTGTCAGGCAGGCTGGGTCAGAACCGAGAGAATCAGGATATGCCACAGGGAAAATCCAATATCGTAGTCAAGCGTAGCCGGGTCCGGGGTCAGAAGCGCAGGAGAGAATAGTCAACAAGCCAGGTTCAATACACAGGGAGTTCAGAATTAGAATGGTCAGCAAGCCGGGTTCAGTACACAGGAGTTCAGAATAAGAATGGTCAGCAACAATCCGGGTGATTCACTGGAGAGCAAGGAAGGCACAGGAACGCTGGAGCTAGGTGGGACCAAATACTCTGGCACTCTCCTAGTGCCAGAGTGATCCTTAAATAGTGCTGGCAGCAGCAGGCGTCCGTCCCTGTGCGACGGACACAGCACGGGGACGGCGCCTGACAGTACCTCCTCCCCTACTTAGTTGGATAGATCCTTGGTCCAAGAATTGTTTTAATAGTCGTGGGGCGTGAAGATCCTCTTTTGACACCCATGATCTCTCTTCTGGACCGAAGCCCTTCCAATGGACTAAGAATTGATGTCGTCCGTGGAGGACACGGGAGTCCAGGATGCGACTTACTTCAAATTCCTCACCATTAGTCGTCCGTACAGGAGCTGGATGATGAGGCAAGCAATGAAACTTATTGAGTATAAGTGGTTTCAGAAGAGAGACGTGAAACACATTATGGATTTTCAGGGTGGGAGGTAACTGAAGTCTGTAGGTCACCGGGTTAATAACATGTGTTATAGAGAAAGGTCCAATATAACAAGGAGCCAATTTCTGAGAAGGAACCCTCAACTTGAGATTGCGTGTAGACAACCACACTTTGTCGTGAACGTGTAATAGAGGAATAAGTCTCAGATGATGGTCAGCCGCTTGTTTATAGCGTAAAGAAGTCTCCTGGAGTTTGGTTTTAGTAGTTGACCAAATCTGAGAAAAGTTCCGCATTAAATCCTCCACAGCTGGAACTGGCGAGGAAACCTGACCGGAGAAATCTGGGAGGATGGGTTGGGTTCCATAAACAACAAAAAATGGAGAGGCACCAGAAGACTCATGATGATGAAAATTGTGAGAAAATTCTGCCCAAGGTAGGAGATTAGCCCATTCTGTTTGGTTGTCTGCACAGAAACATCGTAGAAAGACTTCGAGGTCCTGGTTGACCCGCTCCGTTTGGTCATTGGTTTGTGGGTGATAGCCGGACGAGTACTTGAGGTCAGAACCAAGAATTTTACAAAAAGCGAAATAATTTCACGGGGACAACCATGGATTCTGAATATTTCCTTAAGAAAGATAAGGGCCAACTGAGAGGCAGACGGTAGAGCAGGTAAAGGTACGAAGTGGGCCATTTTCGAAAATCTGTCAACGACGACCCAAATGATGGTAAACCCATTACTGGGGGGAAGGTCAGTGATGAAATCCATGGATATGCTTTGCCAAGGAAAATCTGGAGTAGGAAGTGGTTGTAGAAGACCTGGTGGAGCCAATCTGGGGTTTTTACAACGAGCACACATAGGGGATGAGGCCACGAATTTTCGTACATCAGAATGCAGGGCCGGCCACCAATACTTTTTACGAAGGAATTCGTAGGTTTTCTTCACCCCAGCGTGCCCGGCTAGTTTAGAGGAGTGTGCCCACCGTAGAGCTTTGGTTCGTAGATTAGGTTCCAAGAAAGAACAACCCCTGGGAGGTGTTTTGGGGGAGGTATTGGCAAGAGCGATCACTCTGGTAGGTGTTAGGATAGGCAGCGGCTTCAGGGATGTGCAGAGATCAGTGTTATCAAAAGATCGAGACAGGGCGTCCGCTCGGATTTTCTTGGACCCAGGATAGTAAGTTAGAATAATATCAAAACGTGCAAAGAATGATGCCCACCGAGCTTGGCGTGGGTTGAGGCACCAAGCTTCACTGATATAAAGTAGGATCTTATGGTCAGTTAAAACGGTTACTGGATGACGGGAACCTTCTAAGAGATGTCGCCACTCCTCCAAGGTGGTCTTGATTGCGAGCAACTCTTTGTCGCCAATACCATAATTTTTCTCATGCGGCAGGAATTTTTTAGAGAAAAATGCGCAGGGAAGATGAGTACCAAGTTCGGATCTTTGGAAGAGCACTGCTCCAATACCTATTGCAGATGCATCAACTTCCAGAAAAAAGGGTTCTAATTGATTCGGTTGAGAAAGGACTGGTGCAGACGAGAAGGCTTGCTTTAGGGAATCAAATGCCTTCAAGGCATCGGAGGACCATTCTCTGGGATTGGATGATTTCCGGGTCAGAGAGGGGCTATAATTGAGGAGAACCCCTTAACAAACTGCCTGTAATAGTTGGCGAACCCAACAAATCTTTGAATGGCCTTGGTGCCTTGAGGAAGAGGCCAACTATTAATGGCGGATACTTTCTTTGGATCCATGCGTAGTCCTGATCCCGAAACAATGTACCCGAGAAAAGGGAGTTGCTCAACTTCGAAGATACACTTCTCTAATTTGCAGAACAGTTGATTAGCTCGTAGTCGAGATAAAACTTCTTTGACATGAAGACGATGGGAGGAAATATCTTGGGAGAAAATCAAGATGTCGTCCAGGTAGACAACTACGGAGTGATATAACAGGTCTTGAAAGATCTCATTTACAAAGGACTGAAAGACAGCGGGGGCGTTACTAAGCCCGAAGAGCATAACTAGATATTCAAAATGTCCGTCCCGCGTGTTGAACGCCGTCTTCCACTCGTCCCCTCGTCGAATTCGTACCAAGTTATATGCCCCTCGGAGATCCAATTTAGTGAAGACTCGGGCTAAACTGATTCTGTCAAAAAGGTCCATTACAAGCGGCAGAGGATAACGATTTTTAATGGCTTAAGATTATGCCTATAATCAATGCAGGGGCGTAGAGATCCGTCTTTTTTCTTGACGAAAAAGAACCCTGCTCCGGCCGGAGAGGAAGATTTTCTGATAAACCCTCGGGCTAGATTTTCAGAGACATATTGGGGACATGGCCTGGGTTTCTGGCAGAGACAGGAGATAAGTCCTACCATGAGGAATCTGTTTTCCCGGAATTAAATCAATCGGACAGTCCCAAGGGCGACGAGGTGGTAGAATCTCTGATCTTTGCTTGGAAAAGACGTCCTTAAAGGTTAGGTAGACCGAGGGTAGTGCGGATGTCTCAGAATTGGTTTGAGTGAGACAAACGTTGGAGCGAGGAAAAAAGATACACTGATTATGGCACTGCAGACCCCAGGGGATAACTTCGGCACGAGCCCAGTCAAATTGTGGGGAATGGGTCCGGAGCCAGGGGAGACCCAAAATTAAAGGATTGACAGATTGTGGTAACACTAGGAATTGAATCCACTCTTGATGCAAGGCTCCAATCCGCAATTGAACAGCACTAGTGATGCTGGAAATGGTGCCGTTGCTGACACGATTACCATCTGCAGCTGTTAGTGTTAGCGTCTGTGGAAGAGCCAGAATGGATAACTGAAGCTGTGAGGCAAGAGAGGCCGAGATGAAATTTCCGGCAGCACCGGAATCCACGAAGGCTAGGATCTGCTTGGGTCCCTTAGAACTGACCAGTAGTACAGGCATAAGGAACTCAGGGTTAGAAGTTGAGTAGGGAGTGGAAACAGCTACTCCTAAGGCGGCCTCCCTAGTACCGTTTAGGAGGGAGCGTTTCCCGGTCTTTTAGGACAGAGGCTTAATACGTGTCCGGACTCTCCGCAATATAGACAAAGTCTCTGTTTGAATCGTCTCTCACGTTCCTCAGGCGTCAGTTTTGAGCGACCCAACTGCATCGGTTCCTCTCTAGCCGAAATAGGATTTTGAAAGGTAGGTGCCAAGCAGATGGGACGTCTAGTGAGATATCTCTCTGACGTTCTTTCTCTAAAACGTAGGTCAATCCGGATACACAGGGAAATGAGGGTATCCAGGTCAGAGGGAAGTTCCCTGGTGACCAGCTCATCCTTAATTCGGTCAGCAAGGCCCTGCCAAAAGGTAGCAATGAGAGCCTCGTTGTTCCATCGCAGCTCCGAAGCAAGGGTACGGAACTGTACCGCATACTGACCGACTGACATCAAACCTTGTCGAAGATTTAATAGACCAGAATCAGCTGAGGAGATACGACCCGGTTCGTCGAAGACCTTGCGAAACATGTCAATAAATGATGCGGAGTTCTCTAGTAAAGGATCGTTGCGCTCCCATAACGGTGAAGCCCAGGCCAATGCTTGTCCGCTGAGCAGGGAAATCATGAAGGCTACCTTGGTGCACTCAGATGAGAAGGCAGTGGAGTTGCACTCGAAATGGATTGCGCACTGATTGAGCAACCCCCTGCATCTTTTAGGATCTCCGTCATACTTTTCTGGAGAAGGAATTCTAAGCCCGGTAGAATGAGCCAAGGAAGGAGACGGAGCTACCGGAGCAACTGCGGCCAAAGACGGAGCAGCGGGAGGTTCCGCAGGGGAGGTTGGACCGCCTGAAAGGAGTCTAGACGAAACAATATCCCTTGGACACACTGAAGTAAACGGGCCTGGTCGGCTTCTTGCTGTTCCACTCGGCAGCCCAGGTGGATAAGCAGATCCCGAGCTGAGGGTTCACCTGTTCCATCTGACGTCATGGCCAGAGTATACTGTCACAACTTGAGTATTTGCTTACTGGTTTTGGCACTACTCACCAAAGAGGTCTAACGTGTCCCAGGTGTTCACCAGGAACCCCCGCAAGGGAGTATGGTCTTGGCTGCAGGAGGCACGCAGGTCGCGGTCCTCAGAGGGAGCAACCAGTGAAGCGGTAAGATGGAAATGGTGTCAGGCAGGCTGGGTCAGAACCGAGAGAATCAGGATATGCCACAGGGAAAATCCAATATCGTAGTCAAGCGTAGCCGGGTCCGGGGTCAGAAGCGCAGGAGAGAATAGTCAACAAGCCAGGTTCAATACACAGGGAGTTCAGAATTAGAATGGTCAGCAAGCCGGGTTCAGTACACAGGAGTTCAGAATAAGAATGGTCAGCAACAATCCGGGTGATTCACTGGAGAGCAAGGAAGGCACAGGAACGCTGGAGCTAGGTGGGACCTAATACTCTGGCACTCTCCTAGTGCCAGAGTGATCCTTAAATAGTGCTGCCTACAATTAGCGGCGGTGGTGACGCTGAACACCACCGCCGGAATTACTGGAGAGCTTTCCGTTGCCTAGCAACGAAACGCGACCGCAGACCCGGAAGTGTGCTTGATTGCCTAGCAACCGAGCGCTCTGTGGCAGCAGCAGGCGTCCGTCCCTGTGCGACGGACACAGCACGGGGACAGCGCCTGACAGGAACTTTCTCAATTAATACATTCTTATGTTTGTTGACATGCTCCCATCTATGATGTCCATCAGTATTTCAGGTTATTAGTATTCTTGGGAGTCTCCCTTCAATACTGGTGTGGCAAACTATTGTCTGATCAGGTAGTTCAGCTTCCCAATTCTCCAGTCTCTTTACGTGTGAAAAATTCAGACATAACGACCGATCTATAGAGTATTGGCGAAGCTTTAGACTTGGGGATCTAGTGATATTATATCTTGCGTCTATGGGCTTCTCTCCTCGTATTTCGAGGACCTCAGTGATGTTTCGTGAGAACGGTACTAATCCTACATTATGTTGTCCCTAAGGCACATGAGAGCACACCCAGCACTCAGTTTGGTTTAAGACCTTAACCCCTAGGAGTGATAATCATCTAGGGGATGCCCGCCCAAATCCAAATTACTATTGGACTGCATCATTGGATGCATGTCTATTCAACTAGGGTGTCACAGTACTTACAGATACAATATTCCTTAGACAATAGCCCCTCATACAGTCTTCGAATTCCAGAGTTAGCAGACCTTTTCATTACCCCTGAACCAAGATTGGCAACAGGCAGTATTGATTGTTCTAAGAACTTCTCCTCCAACTCAACTTCATCAGTATCACTACCGGACCCATTACATGGAAAGGTCCATCTGAAAGAGGGATATGGGATGGCTCCTTTCGTATTGTCTTACCGACATTTTTCCTCAAACAATTAAGACAAGACATTGCCTTCTTACTGGCTTGAGAAGAAAAGCCTGGTGTACACCAATATGCTCTAACCAGCTTACACATACCTTCTTTACCCAGATGAGTCAGAGCATGTGCTGCCTCAGCTAGGCCTGAGAAATATGCTCTGGGAGCCACGGGACTACCTTTTCCATCTCTCCAGAGTCCAGAGGACTTCTGACCACATCCTTTCGCCTACCAGACCACCTTTTCCTGTAGGGAACACAAATCTTACATTTCAATAAATTTTTGTGTGTTTGTCATTTGGAAAACCATCATCTTGTCAGTTGACATGTTAATACACAAACTTGCTGCCCACTTGGCAGCTTTGTCTGCCCTGCTATTGCCCACTGATACCGGGTCTTCTTTGTGGGTGTGGGCTTTGCATTTTATGATGGCTACTGTCTTAGATAATTGTATCACTGTCAAGAGTCCTTTTATGTGCTTTGAGTGCGCTACTGGTGTGCCTGGCGCTGTCATAAAGTTTCTAAGATGCCAAAGGGCCCCGAAATCATGCACTACCCCAAAAGCGTACTTAGAGACAGTGTATATATTAGCTGATTTTCCACCTGTCAACTCAAAGGCTCTTCTTAGTGCCACGAGTTTGACCACTTGGGCTGAGTGAGGTGGGCCAAGGGGTTCAGCTTCTATAATATCCTCATCACCTACAACAGTATAACTGGTACATAGTTCTCCTGTGTCTTTCTGTCTATAGCAACTCCCATCAGTGTAAAATATAAAATCCACATTTTCTAAGGGGGTGTCTCTCAGTAAAAGTCGGGTTCAGATATTCCATACAGTCATGCAAAATTCACTTTCAGTTAGAGTCTTCTCTTCTTTCACCCTTTGTGCATCCCGAAGCACATAGGGTAGGAATGTAGCTGGATTTAAAGTATTGCACCATTTGATGGTGATTTTGGCAAGTGCCATTAGAGCTAGTTACCACTTTGTGAACCTTGCTGTGGATATATGTCTAGTTTGAGCAGAATGTAACAGAGCAGATACTGCATGTGGTGTATAGACAGTTGAATTGTGTCCTAGTACTACAACCTTGCTCATCCTTCTGCTCTTACCAGAAGAGCAGTTGCTGCTACACTTTTTAAACATGTAGGGAGTGATCTTGCCACAGTGTTCAATTGTGCACTGTAGTATGCTACCGGTCTGCTAGCATCACCATGTTTCTGTGTTAAGACACCTGCTCCACTACCACAATATAACTCAAAAGGCTTTTAATAATCAGGTATTCCCAAATCAGGTGGTTTAGTCAGAATCTCTTTAAGGTTAAAAAATGCCTGCTCTGACTCCTCTGTGTTTGTAACATGCTCAGGCTTTTAGGATGAGTCTAATTCCTGCAATGGTAATGGCAGAATAGAAAAACCTGAAATACATGATCTACAATACCCACACATCCCTAAGAATGTACGGATCGGCTGTTGATTCTGCAGCAGGGTCATGTTTTGTATGGTCTGAATTTTGTACATTGTCAGGTGTCTCAGCCCCTGGGTGAGACAGTGTGCCAAGTATTTAACCTTGTTCTGACATGGATGTAATTTATACTTCGTAACCTTGTGTCCTGTCTGTGAGAGATGAAGCAACAACAGTTTAGTATCATGCACAGATGACAAACGAATCAGATCACAGCAACAAATCATCTACACATCGAATTAGAACAGACCCATTGCTTGGTTTGAAGGATTGTAAATAGTCATGTAAGGCCTGGGAGAAGATACTAGGGCTGTTAATGAATCCCCGGAGATATCTTGTCCATGTGTATTGCACCTCCCTATAGGAGAATGCAAAGAAATATTGACAGTCAAGATAAAGAGGGACAGAGAAGAAGGCAGGACAAAGATCAATGACAGTAAAATGACTGTCAGATGGAGGAATCTGCATAAGGATGACAGCTGGATTGGGCACTGTAGGGAATTGGCTCTCAACTACTTTATTAATTCCCCTTTGGACTAATCTCTAGCTCCTCCCCCCATTCTTCTTCACTGGGAAAATTGGACTACTGGCTGTGCTAGATGTACGAATTAAGATCCCTTTTTGCAGCAGCCTTTCAATTACAGGATACACCCCTAATTCCACCTCCGGTTTTAATGGGTACTGCAGGTTTTTTGTGTCCTGTCCATCTTTGGTCTATAGGGAACCCAGTATTTGAGATTTTGCCTACCTGAGATGGACTTTTTGTTATAGAACGGTAGAGTGCAGCATTAACTGTTACGGGGTGTCTCTAATATGTCCTGTACCTCATGTGCAACCTTCACTGGTACATCCAAAAATGCACCTTCTGGGTTGCAGTAAATAACACATCTCATTTCACAAAATAAATCCCTGCTCAGTAGGTTAGTAGGGGCCGCTGCAGTCAAGAAAAATGAATGCTTTGTGTCCAGGGGCCCGATAGTAAGCTCTGCAGGTTTAGTAAAAGGTTAATGTAGCACTCTGCCCAATACTGCCATAGCTGGAACAGTTTTGTTAGTAACCTGTAGACTTTA
Source organism: Mixophyes fleayi (assembly GCF_038048845.1). Lineage (NCBI taxonomy): Eukaryota > Metazoa > Chordata > Amphibia > Anura > Limnodynastidae > Mixophyes > Mixophyes fleayi. The sequence continues at coordinate 165,239,082 of NC_134404.1, read as the reverse complement.
TGGAGAAGTTATCACTTAACTGGCCGCCCCTGTATCTACAAGAAAAGTTTGTGTTACATCAGATACATCAAATGTCACTGTAGGTTTTTCCCCTAAGATTTTCAGTTAACCTAACTGGTTGTAGAATACAGGTATGACCTGACCCCTAGTGTTGACTATTGTTGTCCCGCAAAGCATTTGCAGTATGATGTGTGCAGGCAACTGTTGGGAAACCTCTGAAACTTGTGTATGCCTTCTTTCTGGGTATCTATGCGATTCCCTCCTAGGTGGCCCAAATCTTCTATTGTCACCCTGTTACCCTCTATTTGTTCTCTCGTGACAGTTTCTTGCTCCATGTTCAATTTTAAAACATTTAAAAAAACCTCATTGGCTCTTGATATTTTCGCTCCCCATAATAAGTGTTGTTATACTGTGGTTGTGTGTGTAGTCCTACTAATGCTTGGATACTGTAACAGAACTGATGGGATATCCGCCCAGCTCTAGACTGGCGCTGGCAGGCCTGTGGTGCGGAGTCTAACATACCTCCTTGTGTTCACCAAGAACCGCCACAAGGCTGGGATGGCAACCATACAAGATAAAGAAGGGGTACTTGAAGGCCACTTCATGATAATGATAGATATGAGTGAACTCTGCCCAGGGAAGCAATCCAATTGTCTTGGTTGGCAGAGACGTAAAACCTTGGAAACTTCTCCAACTCTTAATTCATTCTTTCGGTCAATCCATTAGTCTGGGGATTGTATGCAGAAGAAAGGTTGAGTTTGGTTCCTAATTTATGGCAAAAGGCTCTCCAGAATCTGGATACAAATTGAGATCCTCAATCAGAAACTATGTGTGTAGGGCAACCATGAAGCCGAAAAATCTCTCTGATAAAGAGATCAGCCAAAAGGGGTGATGAAGGGAAACCCTTGAGGGGAACAAAATGTGCAACTTTAGAAAAACAGTCAGTAATGACCCGGACAATGGTACATTCCTTAGAAACCGGAAGGTCTGTGATAAAATCCATTGATATTTGGGACCACGGAACATCGGGAATAGGTAAAGGAATGAGAGGACCAACTGGTATTTTCCTGGAAATTTCATGCTGAGCACATTTAGAGTATGCAGCGACAAAGGCTTTAACATCCTTACGCATGGAGGGCCACCAGTACTTTCGGGAAATCAATTCCCAGGTCTTCAAAATGCTTGCATGTCCTGAGAAGAGGGAAGAATGGGCCCAATGCAATAACTTAGCACGTAAGTGTATTCCCACAAAAGTCTTACCAGGAGGACAACCTCTTTCTGTTAGAGGAGTGAGTGCCAACACACAGTTGGGATCCAAGATTAACTTGCTTTTCTCCGAAGACTCAGTATCGGAAGTATCAAATGAACAGAAGAGGACATCCGCTTTGGTATTTTTAAAGCCCGAACGGAATGTAATGTTGATATTAATGTTGATATTAAAACGGAAAAGAAAAATATAGCCCATCTGGCTTGACAAGGGTTCAACATTGTGCTGATGGTAGATAGAACAGATTCTTGTGGTCGGTACACACTGTTACCAGAAAGTGAGCACCCTCAAGCAAATGTCTCCACTCTGAAAGGGCCAGCTTGATGGCTAACGATTCTTTATCGCCAATTCCATAATTCTCTTCAGCAGGTAGGAAACGGCGAGAGAAAAAAAACACAGGGGTGGAGTCAACCATCAAGGTCTCTTTGAGACAGTATGGCTCCAACTCCAACAGAGGATGTGTCCACCTCTACAAAGAAAGGAAGTTGACAGTCAGGTTGGTGAAGGATTGGAGTTGAAGAGAATAAAGCCTTGCATTCTTTAAAGGCTTTGATTGCCTCTGAAGTCCAAAGTTTGGGTTTAGCAGACTTGAGTGTGAGAGCTGTGATGGGAACTACTAATAAAGAGTATTCCCTGATGAATTTTTGGTAATAATTGGAAAACCCTACAAAATGTTGAGTGGCTTTAAGGCCGGAGGGTTGTGGCCAATACAAGATGTCTGAGTTTGGACGGGTCCATTTGAAGTCCGGTCTCTGAAATAATATAACCGAGGAAAGGTCATTTACTCTGCTCAAAAACACACTTCTTGAGTTTAAGGAATAGCTGATATTTCCTCAACCTACTCAGGACCTCCCTCACATGTTTACGATGCATTTGTAAATCTGAAGAGAAAATAAGAATGTCATCCAAGTAGTCCACCATGAATTGATAGAGAAGGTCTTGGAAGATAGAATACCGCGGGGGCATATATAGTCCAAAGGGCATTACAAGATACTCAAAATGTCCATCGCGGGTGTTAAATGCTGTCTTTCATTCGTCCCCCTCTTTTAACTTAATTAGGTTATAAGCACCCTTAAGGTCCAACTTGGAGAAGATGGTAGCACCCTTGATCCGGTAATAGAGTTCAGAGATCAACAGAAGAGGATACCTATTCTTCACAGTAATAGAATTAATAGCTTGGTAATCAATACAGGGCGCCCGTCCTTTTTCTTCACAAAGAAAAGCCCCGCAACTGTAGGAGAAGATGATTTTCGTATGAATCCTCTCTAGATTCTCCTGGACATATTCGGACACAGCATTAGGCTCTGGAATTGACAAGGGAAATACACGTCCTCTAGGAATGGGCTTACCAGGCTGAAGATTGATACCGCAATCCCAATTTCTATGAGAAAGAAGTTCAGTGGTCTTTTGTTTGCAGAAGACATCCGCAAAACTCCAATACTAAGTAGGCAGCAATTGGGGATTGCCAAGATGGGTGGTTGATCTTAGGAACAACAGGAACCTTAGTCAAACAATTAGTGTGACAAAAAGAACTCCAAGATAGGATATCACCAGAACGCCAGTCCACCACGGGGAGTGAAGACGAAGCCAGAGAAGTCCCAGTATAAGTGAAATAATGGCTTTGGGTATCACTAGGAGGGAAACAGTCTCACAATATAGTGCTCCAATCCTGAGTGTTAGAGTCACGGTCCTATGTTGGATGAGTCCTCCTGTCATTTTCCCTCCATCAATAGCCATAAGAGAAATGGAAATTTCCAAGGACTGAGTTGGAATAGCTAACTGTGAAACGATGGCTGAGAAAATGAAATTGCCAGCGGCACCGGAATCCAACAAAGCAGGAACAGAGGACATAAAAAGAGGATCCCAACGTAACCTCTCCATTCGATGTTGGGCTTTGTCATTTCCCGGTCACTTTGGACAGGTTCCTAAGACATAATCAGTGATGAAGAATTCCAGTGACAGCATTGGATACTCGGCCTGGTTCATCAAATATCTTTTTAAAAGTGGACAGGAAATTGAAGCAATTATGTAGTAGCGGATTATTCCTCTCCCAGAGAGGTGAAGCCCAGGCCAAGGCATGACCTGTCAAAAGGGAGATTATATATGCAACTTTACTTTTTCAGACGGAAAGTTTCCAGGGAGAAGTTCAAATTGTATTGCGCATTAGTTTAGAAATCCTCTGCGTAACTTAGGGTCCCCATCGAATTTAGGAGGGTTAGGAATACGCAGAGAAGAGACTGACCTAGCGGTCGGTCTGAAAGCAATAGGAGCTTCAGGAGGAGATGCTGCGACCCCGGATGCCGCTATTGTTGCCTGCAAGGTGTCCATCCAAGTCCCTGTAGGAACTTAAGTAACTGCTCCTGATTAGATTCTTGTTTCTTCACCCTTCTCAACAGATGTTGGAGCAAATCCCTAGGAGAAGGGTCCCCCGGTGTATCCATTGGTCAGAGCAAACTGTAACAGAAATTATGGGATACTTGCCCAACTCTAGAATGGCACTGGCAGGCCTGTAATGTGAATTCTAATGAACCCCATGGTGTTCCCCAAGAACTACCGCAAGGCAGATGGGCTTAGCTGCAGAGGTTCACAGGTCGCGGTCCACAGGTCGGCCTCTAGAGGTAAGGCTGTGGGAGATATAAGAGCAAAGAGGAATGCAGCAGATATACAAAGTCAGGTAAGCTGGGGTCTGGTACACAGGTATGACAGCAGATACTCGTGGTCAGGAAAGCCGGGGTCTGGTACACAGGTACATCAGCATGAAGGATTCAGCAGAACTCTTAGTCAGGGAGCCGGGTCTGGTACACGAGGAATGGAGAGCAAGGATAGTCAGCAAGCGGGACTGGTACACTGGAGGACAAGAAAAGCACAGTACACAGGCAGGAGTTGCTCTGATGCTGCCCAAGTGTTAGAGTGATGTTTAAATAGACACTGTGATTGGAATTCCCCGCCCCGCGATCATGTGACCTGCCGATACCCGGAAGTGAGAGCAGGGTCTGCGGCGATCGCGGCGCTGGAAAGGGGAGAGGCAAGTGTAACAGATACTTACCAACATTAACCTATCATTATGTGCCTCCTTTCTCTTACCTATATTTTGGTCATGTTCCACAGCAGATCCCCTAAGAGCATCTACCGTGATTCCTATCCAATTAGGTAAAGAGGTCTGTACCCTAGTATTTAGATTCTTGGAGACCTTCCATTAGTACTGTAACAGCTACCTCCCTGTGATGCACATCATCCTTTATGTCTGATATCTCATTGTAGCTGGTCATTGCTGTCAAGGCTCTGGCAAAGTAATCTAATGCATTCTCACTATCCTTTTGTTTAATAGAGAAAATTTTGCTCCAGTTCAATACTACTGGAAAGTATATTCCCAATTGAAAGGTTATATTTTGAATATTTACGTGATTATCATCATCTGTTAAGGACTTGTCTTCCTCTAGCATACATTTCTTAATAAACTGTTGTATGGCAGTATTGGGAGGAAGACGGGCCCTCAACACTACTTGCCAATATTTATTAGTTGGTTCATGAGCATTGCAAATTTCTTAACATCTGGCTAAATCTTTCCTTGGATCTGGGAAATCAAACATAATTTTTGTCCATGGACAATGCAATGCCACATATTTTATGGGAACAACAACATCTTTGTCCGCTTTCCCATTGAGAACTGCTATTGTGCGAACAGGGTGTAAGCCTACTAAATCACTACATTCTGAGCTGATTGCTGGAATCACTGTCTCAGTACAATGAATGTTCTCCCGCCTATTGGTTTCTACACTACTGTCTAACCAGTTTCAGCCACTGCCCCTGCTGGTGGTAACGCTCGGTTTCCTTGCCTGCGTGGCACCTCTTGCATGTTAATTGCATGGGCAATGACTGAATTAACAGTGGGTTCATCATCTTCAGAAACATTACCTTTAATTATAAGTATTTTTATCATTTTTGGTATCGGCTGTACTTTTCCCCACGCGCGTGCACTCCCTCCTCTTCGTAAGGCTTCCTTCCTCTATGCATAAGCTATCCTTCCACGTGTTCCCTTCCTGTTGCCACAGTTTTAAACAGTCATTGTGTTTAATACTTCAGGATCAAAACTACCAACCTTAGAAAAGGGTTTCACACATTCATTGGCCATCTTATCAAACTTATCACAGTACGCCGTTGCATACACACCATATTTCTTACACATAATATACCTCGCAAACCCTATTGGCCCTGCTCTGACCTGTACGCTAGTCATATCGGCCATCTCACACATTTGTTTAGCACCCATGTGGAAACGGAATCCTAAATGCTTCATGGTGCAAAACTCCTGTGAGAGATTTGTGGTGGCCGTGAATGAATTCCGTAAGCTGCCTCCACTCACTTCTTCTCCACTGTGTACCACTAAGCAATGCACGCGATTGCCAATGTACCCAGCAAGGTCCCCTAACTCAGTCACGCTCAACTGGTAGTACGAGAATGTCAACGTAGTAATACTCGCTCTTTCCAGTGACGTTTATGTTAAGTACTCTACCACTGGGAGCACTAAATATTGAATAATACCAGCCGTTCCAGCATATTTCCTCCAATCGTTCACAATAAGTCAATCAATTGCTATGTATGTAACACGTTCAGTGCGACCGTGCAGCATACAGATACTAAGCTAACTGTATACCACGCAATTACAATTAGTCACAAAATTACCCTACTTTCGTAAATACAGTATACCTTCTTTGTATACCCTTCCTCAGTTATCTTTTATACCATTTCCTCAACAGCAAAAAATACTTTCCCTAAATGGTTGTAATAACTTCTCAGACGTTTTAACAATTCACTTCACTATAAAATACAACAGGACTATCTATCAATAATAAACTATGGCAAATATACAGGGAAAAATATATATGCGTACTCTATGCAAACAAATCACATTTACATTGCAAAATGACAACAAACAGTTTTTCCTTCTTGTCCCTAAGTTTTAACCAGCGCCCCTTAGATTACACAAAGCGAATATTCCGTTTTGCAACACAGAATAATAAAAAGGCACAGAACTATTTGCATTCTTACCAAATTATAACGCGTCTTCCACCCTTTATTAAGAAACCGAAATCTGTAGGTTTTACGAATTTTCCAGTAGCGTGATCTACGTTCACTAGCCCCCAAATTGTTATATTCGTTTAGTTGCTAGAAATAAATATTGTCCGCTGTGATCAATGTGGTTCCAACGCAGAAAAGATATTTATTAGCAATATGTAACAAATGACAATAAAATAAAAGTAAAGCCAAAAAACATATGCAGCGCACTGGATCCAGCAAACAGTCATTCAGTCCTAAAGCCTGTGGTCAAAGTAGACTGAATGTTGGTCACAGTGCCTGGTTTATATACAGTACCGTGATGATGTTTTGGCATTTTTCCATTGGTGCAATATTTAGGACAGTCCAGTACAATGCAAGTCATAGGTCAGTTCATACGATGCTCCCTCAGGAGCCCGCTTAAATACTGGTTCAAACCAGGCTATTAGCATTCCAAACACATAAAAAGTGTATTAATATAACAGTAAACAGGATACATTTCCAATATTCTGAACCTTAGGTGTCAATAAAGTGATTTTAGCATTATTATGATAAACTATTATATTTACATATAAAAGACTATGTGCTTGTTATGGCTCACGCCCCAGGTATCATCTCCTAGAACCGCTTCAGATGTTTTTGCCTATAGCAGCCGCCTTTCCCGTAGAGCGGAACTTGCTCACAGGTACTCGGATGCTCCCCGGTCTTGTTCTCTAGTAGTAGGAGCTGATCACCTGCGTTACGATCTCAGGTTATTACAAAAAAGGAGGAACTTCTGGCAGAAGGTGGTATGCAGTCCCACAGTACTACAAGGCCCAGGCTTGATGGACTGAATGTACGGGAGATCTGTGTCTGAATCCAGGCAAAGGATCTGGGTAACTGATGAAATAACTGAGTCAAGTATTCAGGCAAAGGTTTCAGGGTCACAGGCAAAACGGCAGCGTCAGTATCCGATCAAGGGGTCAGGATCACAGGCAAGTCAGCATGGTCGGTATCCGAGCAAGGGCTCAGGGTCACAGGCAAATCAGAAAGGTCGGTATCCGAGCAAGGGGTCAGGGTCACAGGCAAATCAGCAAAGTCGAAATCCAGGCCAAACGTCAGCAACCAAGGTATAGAGAACAGCAGGTACACAAAAGCAGGAGAAGTATGCTTGGGAGCAGGGACTATAACCGGCAGGGAGGCTTGGCCCTCCCTGCCTAATATACAGGTGGCAACCAATCAGATTATTGGGGCACAGCAGGAATCATCAGTCACAGGGGGCTGATGATTAATTACCCATTTGCGCAAGCGCCTGGCTGCCCAAGATGCCGGGACGCGGAGTTTCAACAATAGAACGTCCCGGCCGTTGCCTTGGCAACAGCCGGGACAAACCGTAAGTGACATCCCGGACGTCATGACGCTGGGCGCGAGAAGTGAGTCACGGCAGTGCCCGGAGCCGCCACGGCTCGTGACAGTGCCCCCCTTGAGGAGGGGTCAAGGAACCCAAACATCCAGGTTTTCCAGGAAATCAGCAAGTAACTTATCTGAATGTAAATTTCTTTGCGGCACCCAGGAACGTTCTTAAGGCCATAACCCTTCCAATGAACAAGGTAACGAACCTGACCCTGACTTTCTTTGAGTCAAGGATCTTCACTACCTGAAATTCTTGATGTCCATTAACCGAGATAGACTGAGGTCTGGGGGATCGTCAAGGTCCGAATTTTCTGGAAGACAGGGCAGGTTTCAACAAGGAGCAATGGATTGTATTGGGAATTCTAAGAGATTCTGGAAGCTTAAGTCTGAAAGCAACTGGGTTGATTTGTTTTGAGATGGTAAAAAGGTCCAATAAATTTAGGTCCCAACTTCTTGCAAGGTTGACCGAGTCTTATATTCCGAGTAGAGAGCCAAATTGAATCTCCAACCCTGAAGGAGCAGGCAAAACGATGTAAATCAGCAAAGACCTTGGACCTAAAAGAGGCTCGGAGTCATGACTGATGTACCGATCTCCAAATCCTCCTAAGCTGGGTGGCTGTAGCCCTGGTTTCAGGTAGGCTATTGGTAGGCAGAGAGGAAAATGAATTGAAGTAAAAGGGAGAGTACCGGGAAGAAATTTGGCATGCGTTGTATGCAAATTCGGCCCATGGATGAAGGTTAGCCCAGTCGTCGTGATTCTTGGATATATATAACCATAAATATTTCTCCAGGGATTGATTCACCCTTTCAGTCTGTCCATTTGAGTGCTGATGGTAGGCGGAAGATAGGCTGAGACTGATACCTAAGAGGGAGCAGAAGGCCTTCCAGAAAGCTGCTATGAATTGTGAAACCCGGTCAGACACTATATCTGTCACGGGCACTAGGAGTCTTTACCCAGGGATCACCAGGTGATAGGCCTACCAGAGCAGTATAGGTGGTAATATGGTACTCTGGTAGCAGGGTGATCACGGAACAGGAAATAGCAGATGATGAGATGCTCAGGAAAGTCTATGACTAGCAGCACTGGCAATATGATGGTAATAATACACGAGGAACTGTATGGACAAAGGACACGTGAAGGTAGTCAGTGGTCTGCGGTAGCAAGTTGTACCACTGCTATAGTGAGGAGGAATGTCCAACAGAAACGAGGAGGTGATGAGAGTCAGCGGTCTGCGGATAGCAAGTTGTACCGCTGTCAGAGTGAAGGAATGGAATCCAAGTGGAGGTATCCGGGGAGTCAGTGGTCTGCGTTAGCAAGTTGTACCACTGCTATGTGAGAGGATACAGGAACAGGTGAAACTGGAAACAGGGATCAGTGGTCTGCCACTAGCAAGTTGTACCACTGAATATATATGTGAGGAGGTGCACGGGGAGAGACTGCAACACAAGATATACACGGGCACCTTAACTTTGATCCACAGTAATATGCACAATATATATGTATATATGACTGAACAGCACTGCCAATATAGAAAGTCTCTTGAAGTAATCCAGCACGAGATAACACAGTCAATGATGGCAATAGACTCAGCGGATAGCAAACTCCAGAGGAGAACCAACACAGTCCAGCAAGGTATGCAATACACAGCACAGTCAATGAGAAGTATGCATACCGTGGTTCAGAAGCAGGCAGTCAGACAGGAGCGCAGAGACACCTGAACGGCAGGAGGCCGGCAGGATGCAAAGTCCCTGGATGGGTGAAGCGGTGGTCTAGTAGGTGCAGCGCACAGGTAGGTAGACCAGCAGGGAACACAGGAAGGCGTGGAGAGCAGATCAGCAGTAGATGGATGAGTAGCGCTGAGGAGTAGCAGCAGCGGGTCTCTGCGGAAACACGGAGGTAGCCAATAGCAACCAGCAGGTGCAGTAACGATGGGACACGGGAGAGCAGAGTTGAACTGGAACTGTTGATCACGGAGAGTAGCGGATAGCAGTAGTGGCAGCAGTCTCAAGGAAACACGGGAGAGCTGACAAGAACTGAAGACTGAAGCGCACAGAGGCAGCGGATAGGAATCAGCCAAACAGTCACGATGAAACACAGACGGGTTGCAGGTTGAAGACTTTAGTGCACGGAGGCAGCGGATAGGAATCAGCTAACAGTCACGATGATGAAACACAGACGAGTTGCAGGTTGAAGACTGTAGTGCACGGAGGCAGCGGATAGGAATCAGCTAACAGTCACGATGATGAACAGGTGAGTGGATGTGGATGGAAGACTGTAGTGCACGGAGGCAGCGGATAGGCATCAGCTAACAGTCACGATGATACATGGTAGAGTTGAAGTGGTTAGAAGACTGTAGTGCACGGAGGCAGCGGATAGGAATCAGCTCAACAGTCACAATGATACACAGAAGGGTAGCTGTGGTATGGGAACCACAGTAGTAGAAGTGGTTTGGAAACCACAGAGGTAGAAGTGGTTTGGAAACCACAGGAATCAGCTGGGCTGAATAAACGAGGAAACACAGGAACACCTTCAGAGACTCATGGGGAATGAGACTCCAAGATCAGGCAACGTGGTGTTGACCACAGGTGCTTAATATAGGGAGTGTTGCCTGATCTGCCAATTAAGTTAAAGGAACATACACTGAAGGATTAGAAAGGGCTGCGCATGCGCAGTCCCTCAGGATGGAGGACGGCCACGGTTCCTAAATGTCCGGGAAGAAGCACTCACAGTCCGGTGAGTGACAGTACCCCCCCTTTTAAAGGTGGGCACAGAACGCCTGGAACCGGGCTTGTCCGGATTTTTGGAATAAAACTTCTTCAGAAGGGCAGGAGCACTAAGGTCTTCAGCTTTGATCCATGAGCGCTCTTCAGGACCAAAGCCCTTCCAATGAACGAGGAAACGGAGAACTCCTCGCGAAATTTTTGCATCCAATACCTCAGTAATCTCGAAATCCTCCTCCTGATGAACTTGAACTGGCTGCGGTGCTGAGGGAGGAGTCGAGAAACGGTTGATGATGAGAGGTTTGAGCATGGACACATGGAAGGCATTGGAAATCCGAAGATTCTTAGGAAGAAGAAGTTTAACACATACTGGATTGATAACTTGAATGATCCTATATGGACCAATAAAACGAGGGGCGAATTTCATAGATGGAACCTTCAAACGAATATTTTTGGTAGATAACCAGACACGATCTCCAATTTTTAGTGGTGGAATAGCCCGCCTCTTCTTATCTGCGAAAGACTTATATTTGTTAGATGTCTTCTTTAAACAGGTTTTGACCTGAGACCAGATATTTTTGAAGGTCTGACAAGCAGTCTCCACAGCAGGAACTTGGGTGGGCGGGAGGGCAGGAAATTCCGGAAAAGACGGATGGTGACCGTAGACCACAAAGAATGGAGTTTTGGATGATGACTCATGGTACATGTTGTTATGGGCGAATTCAGCCCAAGGAAGCAATTCTACCCAGTTGTCTTGGTTGGCTGAAGAGAACATCCTTATAAAAGTCTCAAGATCTTGATTGACTCGTTCCGTTTGTCCGTTAGATTGCGGATGGTAAGAAGATGAGAGTGCTAATCGTATGCCCAAGGTTTTACAAAGGGCCCGCCAGAATCTGGAAACGAATTGTACTCCTCTATCTGACACAATCTCAGACGGACATCCATGGATGCGGAAGATTTCTTTAATGAAATGTTCAGCCAGAGTAGACGAGGAAGGTAAACCGGACAGAGGGACGAAATGAGCCATCTTCGAAAATCTGTCTACCACTACCCAAATAGTATTGTGATTCTTACTTGGTGGCAAATCAGTAACGAAATCCATACTAATATGGGTCCAAGGCTTGGACGGAATGGGTAGTGGTCGCAGCAACCCTGCTGGAGTTCTGCGGGAGGATTTGAACTGAGAACATAAATCACAGGAAGCAATAAACTCTTTGACGTCTCTCCTCATTGAAGGCCACCAGTAACTTCGAGAGAGAATCTCAAAGGTCTTGTGTTCACCGGCGTGTCCAGAAAAACGAGAGGCATGGAACCACGAAAGGATTTTCCTCCTCAGAGTAGGAGGCACGAGGGTCTTCCCAAATGGTAGCATTTTGGTGGATGAAGCAGCCAGAGAAATACATTTGGGGTCAAGAATAGCATGGTTGGGAACCTCTTCTACATCAGAGGACGTCACAAAAGCTCGAGATAGAGCGTCAGCTTTCTTGTTCTTAGCGGCTGGTTTGAAGGTTATAATTAATTCAAAACGGGAAAAGAAAAGAGACCATCTTGCTTGACGAGGGTTCAAGCATTGGGTAGATTGCAAATATGACAAGTTCTTATGATCCGTGAAGATCGTCACCGGATGGCGAGCTCCTTCCAACAAGTATCTCCATTCCTCTAATGCAGCTTTGATGGCCAGCAACTCCTTGTCCCCGATAGTATAATTTTTCTCTGCGGGCAGAAGACCCCGAGAGTAGAAGACACAAGGATGTAATTTTTGTTGCTCCGAGCGTTGGGAGAGAATGGCTCCTAAGCCCACATTAGAGGCATCTACTTCTAGGAAGAAGGGGAGTGTCACATCAGGCTGTCGAAGAATGGGAGCAGACGAGAAGGACTCTTTGAGAATTTGAAAGGCTTGGAGAGCCTCAGATGACCATTGCTTAGTATTAGCCCCTTTCCGAGTCAGGGCCACAATCGGAGATGCAATGGATGAAAAGTCTTGAATGAAGCGTCTATAGTAATTGGTAAAACCTAAAAAACGCTGGATGGCACGAAGAGTAGTTGGCTGAGGCCAATGTAATACAGCATTTACTTTGTCTGGATCCATCTTCAGGCCAACTCCGGAAACTATATACCCCAAGAATGGAATCTGGGGTAACTCGAATGAACATTTTTCCAATTTACAGAACAATGAATTTTTCCGTAGTCTGGAGAGGACCTCTGCCACATGTTGGTGATGAGAAGGCAGGTCCTGTGAAAAGATCAATATGTCGTCCAGGTAGACAACGACACATACATATAATAAGTCCCGAAAGATCTCATTGATGAAGCCTTGGAAAACAGCGGGGGCATTACACAGCCCGAAGGGCATTACTAAATATTCGTAATGCCCATCTCTGGTGTTGAACGCGGTCTTCCATTCGTCACCGGAACGGATTCTAATTAAATTGTAGGCACCACGAAGATCCAACTTAGTAAATATCCGAGCTCCCTTGATGCGATCGAATAGCTCAGTGATCAGCGGAATGGGATACCGATTCTTGATAGTAATGGCGTTGAGTCCACGAAAATCTATACAAGGGCGTAATGATCCATCCTTCTTTTTGACGAAGAAGAACCCAGCTCCAGCGGGAGAGGTGGAAGGTTGAATAAACCCACGCTGGAGATTCTCCTGTATGTACTCAGATGTGGCTTGAGTCTCAGGTAACGAGAGAGGATAGACCCGACCCCTGGGAGGAGTCTTGCCAGGTAGAAGGTCGATCGGACAATCCCAAGAACGATGAGGAGGAAGACGTTCAGACTGAGCTTTATCAAACACATCGGCAAATGAAGCATACTGAGGAGGGAGTCCCGGGGAGGAAGATGAGATGGAAGATTGCTGTACTTTAAGAGGAATAACTTGGGAAAGGCAACGATGGTGACATTCAGACCCCCAAGACGTAACTTGAGGGGTGCGCCAGTCAATCTGGGGAGAGTGACACTGAAGCCATGGAAGGCCTAAGACAATCGGACTTGTCGTAACTGGAAGAATTAAAAACGAAATTTCTTCATGGTGTAGTACACCAATCTGAAGAGTTACTGGAGACGTACTCTGGGTGATGAGACCATTGATGAGACGTGATCCATCTATAGCCGTCACAGTAATGGGTGTTTTTAAAGTAATCACCGGTAGGGACCATTGATTCACTAGTGATTTGGAAATGAAATTTCCTGCTGCTCCGGAATCAATCAATGCCTGTGACTCAAAGGACTTGGTAGCAAAGGAAATCGTAACATCAAAAGCGCAGACTTTAGATTTCATAGACGATGGAGAGGACTCCAGGGACCCTAACTTCACCTCTCCAGAACTAGTTAGGGCCTGGCATTTCCCGATCTCTTAGGGCAAGAGCTGAGCATATGCGTGGAATCAGCACAATAGATACAGAGTCTATTCTTTACTCTTCGTTTCCTCTCCTCTGAAGATAATTTGGAACGTCCTATCTCCATGGGAATCACAGAGGGTGGAGCTGGACGAAATTGAGGGGTTGAACGAAGAGGTGCTTTGACAGCCGTTGTTTTCTCAGCCTCTCTTTCACGAAATCTCATATCTACACGATGGCAAAGAGAGATCAAAACTTCTAGTGACGAAGGAAGCTCTTGGGTAGTCAGTGCATCTTTAATTTTATCGGAGAGCCCCTGCCAGAAGGCGGCAACTAATGCTTCAGTGTTCCACTGAAGTTCAGAGGCTAAGATCCTAAATTGAATGACATACTGGCCTACTGTATGGGAGCCTTGTCGCAAACGAAGAATGCTGGAAGCAGCGGAGGTCACATGACCTGGTTCATCGAACACACTTCGGAACGTGGAAATGAATTTGGCACTATCTTGTAGGATTGGATCGTTTCTTTCCCACAGAGGGGAGGCCCAAGCCAGGGCTTGTCCAGAAAACAATGAGATAAGATAGGCCACTCTGGAACGATGGGTAGAGAAATTTTGAGGTTGGAGCTCAAAATGGACTGAACATTGGTTAAGAAAACCTCTACAAGTTTTGGGGTCCCCGTCATATTTTGACGGAGTAGGCAGGTGAAGCGTAGGAGCTGTAGACACCTGGGATGGCACTGGGGAAACGGAGGAAAGCACAGGAGCTTCAATATTAGCTGTAACAGTCTGTCCAGATGTTCCTTGGGAGGTTAACGATTGGTAACATTGAAGTAACAGCTGTTGGCGAGCATCCTGTTGCTCCACACGGCTGACCAGATGCTGCAGCATCTCTTTAGCGGTAGGTTCCGTATCTGGGTCTGTCATGGCCTGATCTTACTGTCACTGGCACTAGGAGTCTTTACCCAGGGATCACCAGGTGATAGGCCTACCAGAGCAGTATAGGTGGTAATATGGTACTCTGGTAGCAGGGTGATCACGGAACAGGAAATAGCAGATGATGAGATGCTCAGGAAAGTCTATGACTAGCAGCACTGGCAATATGATGGTAATAATACACGAGGAACTGTATGGACAAAGGACACGTGAAGGTAGTCAGTGGTCTGCGGTAGCAAGTTGTACCACTGCTATAGTGAGGAGGAATGTCCAACAGAAACGAGGAGGTGATGAGAGTCAGCGGTCTGCGGATAGCAAGTTGTACCGCTGTCAGAGTGAAGGAATGGAATCCAAGTGGAGGTATCCGGGGAGTCAGTGGTCTGCGTTAGCAAGTTGTACCACTGCTATGTGAGAGGATACTGGAACGGGTGAAACTGGAAACAGGGTTCAGTGGTCTGCCACTAGCAAGTTGTACCACTGAATATATATGTGAGGAGGTGCACGGGGAGAGACTGCAACACAAGATATACACGGGCACCTTAACTTTGATCCACAGTAATATGCACAATATATATGTATATATGACTGAACAGCACTGCCAATATAGAAAGTCTCTTGAAGTAATCCAGCACGAGATAACACAGTCAATGATGGCAATAGACTCAGCGGATAGTAAACTCCAGAGGAGAACCAACACAGTCCAGCAAGGTATGCAATACACAGAACAGTCAATGAGAAGTATGCATACCGTGGTTCAGAAGCAGGCAATCAGACAGGAGTGCAAAGATACCTGAACGGCAGGAGGCCGGCAGGATGCAAAGTCCCTGGATGGGTGAAGCGGTGGTCTAGTAGGTGCAGCGCACAGGTAGGTGGACCAGCAGGGAAACACAGGAAAGCGTGGAGAGCGGATCAGCAGTAGATGGATGAGTAGCGCTGAGGAGTAGCAGCAGCGGGTCTCTGCGGAAACACGGAGGTAGCCAATAGCAACCAGCAGGTGCAGTAACGATGGGACACGGGAGAGCAGAGTTGAACTGGAACTGTTGATCACGGAGAGTAGCGGATAGCAGTAGTGGCAGCAGTCTCAAGGAAACACGGGAGAGCTGACAAGAACTGAAGACTGAAGCGCACAGAGGCAGCGGATAGGAATCAGCCAAACAGTCACGATGAAACACAGACGGGTTGCAGGTTGAAGACTGTAGTGCACGGAGGCAGCGGATAGGAATTAGCTAACAGTCACGATGATGAAACACAGACGAGTTGCAGGTTGAAGACTGTAGTGCACGGAGGCAGCGGATAGGAATCAGCTAACAGTCACGATGATGAACAGGTGAGTGGATGTGGATGGAAGACTGTAGTGCACGGAGGCAGCGGATAGGCATCAGCTAACAGTCACGATGATACATGGTAGAGTTGAAGTGGTTAGAAGACTGTAGTGCACGGAGGCAGCGGATAGGAATCAGCTCAACAGTCACGATGATACACAGAAGGGTAGCTGTGGTATGGGAACCACAGTAGTAGAAGTGGTTTGGAAACCACAGAGGTAGAAGTGGTTTGGAAACCACAGGAATCAGCTGGGCTGAATAAACGAGGAAACACAGGAACACCTTCAGAGACTCATGGGGAATGAGACTCCAAGATCAGGCAACGTGGTGTTGACCACAGGTGCTTAATATAGGGAGTGTTGCCTGATCTGCCAATTAAGTTAAAGGAACATACACTGAAGGATTAGAAAGGGCTGCGCATGCGCAGTCCCTCAGGATGGAGGACGGCCACGGTTCCTAAATGTCCGGGAAGAAGCACTCACAGTCCGGTGAGTGACAATATCCTCCGGAAGACCATGAGACCGAAACACACGTTTAACAAACAATGAGGCCAGGGAGCGAGCTGAATGTAACTTGGTCAAGGAACAAAATGGGCCATTTTGCTGAATCGATCCATGGTTACCCAGATGGTATTGCACCGGGAAGATGGGGGTAAGTCAACAATGAAACCCATGGACAAGTGGGTCCAGGGTCTGACTGGGACTGGTAATGGCAATAATAGGCCAGAAGGGGACTTCCGAGATATCTTGTTCTTGGAACAAAGGTCACAGGATAATACGTAATCTCTGACATCTGCATGTAAAGATGGCCACCAGACAACACGAGAGATGATTTTGATGGTCTTGGCAATTCCCGGGATGGCCAGAAGTCTTGTTGTTATGACACTCTGAGAGAACAGACTTCCTGAGTTGGACAGGCATGAAGAGTTTGTCCGCTGGAGTTTAAGGAGGTGCCTGTGGTTGAAATTGTTGAAGGGTTTTTCCCAGTTCCTGCGTGAAGGCAACCAAAATAGAGGAAGCAGGGACAATGGAACAAGGTTCTGAGACAGGAGTTTGATAAGAGACAAAACTACGAGACAGAGCATCAGCCCTGAGGTTCCTTGAACCAGGCCAGTAGGTGATGATGAAGCGAAAATGGGAGAAGACGAGGGACACCGCACTTGTCTGGAATTCAAACTCTTAGCCAATTCAATGTAAGACAAATTCTTGTGGTCGGTGTACACTGTAATAAACATGTTTTGCACCCTCAAGCCAGTGGCGCCATTCCTCAATTGCCCACTTGACGCCAAAAACTCCTGATTGCCTACGTTGTAATGTTTTTCAGCGGAAGAAAATCTTCGGGATAAGTAGGCACAGGGGTGAAGGCGACGGTCTACCAAGTCTTTTTGGGATAGCACAGCTCCAGCACCTACATCCGATGCATCAACTTCGATGATGCCTCGGATTGGGATGTCTCAGAACCGGGACGGATACAAGGGCATGTTTCAAAGCTTTGAAGGCAGTAATAGCAACAGATGGCCAGATTTTCACGTCAGCTCCCTTGCGAGTCAGGGCCGTAATAGGAGCAACGAGAGTAGAAAAAGAACTGATAAATTTCCTGTAGTAGTTAGTGAATCCCAGGAATCTTTGTATAGATTTAAGATTCGAGGGTCGCACCCAGTCGAGAATGGTCTGTATCTTTTCAGGGTCCATAGCGAAACCTTCCGGGGAAATTACATACCCCAAAAATGTAACTTTAGAGACTTCCCACTCACATTTTTCCAACTTGACATAGAGGTGGTGATGGCGGAGTATAAAAAGGACTTGTTGTACATGCTCTCGATGTTGCTTTAATGAGTGATAGTAGATCAAGATGTCATCTAAGTAGACTACTACAAAGGAGCCCAGAAATTCACGAAGGACGTCGTTAATTAAGTCTTGAAAGACAGCTGGAGCGTTACTGAGACTGAAAGGCATGACAAGGTATTCGTAGTGACCAGTTTGGGTATTAAAGGCCGTTTTCCATTTGTCGCCTTTCCGGATACGAACAAAATTGTATGCACCACAAAGATCAATTTTTGAGTAGATTTTAGCTCCTTTAAGCTGATCAAAGATGGCCGAAATCAGTGGCAAGGGGTAGGTATTCTTTATGGTTATTTTATTTAACCCTCTGTAATCAATACAAGGCCTCAGACTGCCATCCTTCTTGGCCACAAAGAAGAAGCCTGCCCCAGCAGGTGACTTGGAAGGCCTAATAAAGCCTTTCTGCAGATTCTGCTCTATATATGATTCCATGGCTTGAGTCTCCGGAATACACAGAGTGTATAATCTTCTCTTGGGTAATCTGGAGCCTGGGATCAGATCAATAGCACAGTCATACTCCCGGTGAGGAGGGAGAGTGTCTGCTTCCTTTTTGGAAAAAACGTCCTGGAATTCCCGCTAAGGAAAGGGTAGCTGCTCTGGGCAAGTATGGGTAACCCTGAGCGGCAAAGATAAACAAGAGGAAGAGCACAGAGAGCTCCACTGAGTTATCTCACCCTTAATCCAGTCGATACAGGGATTATGGAGGGCATAACCCAGGATCAGAGGTACCGAGGGACGGTGAATTAAGTACAGAGAGATAGTCTCGGAGTGAAGGGCACCCATCTTCAACTGCAAAGGAGGTGAGCGATGATGGATCTCACCCCTGTTCAGGTGATTCCCATCCAGCCCATACACAGCGATGACGGATTCAAGAGGAACAGCTGAGAAACCCAGGGACCGGGCAAGAGTCAAGTCTAAAAAGTTTCCAGCAGCTCCACTGTCCAGGAATGTGGGAACAGAAATATCTTGTCCACCATACGCGAGCTGGGCAGGTATTAGTAGGGAATCTTTTGGAGAGATGACCTGTAGGCCCAAGTGTACTCTCTCCATGTTCACTTGGCCTGGTCTTTTTTCTGGTTTACCGGGACAGGTACAAAGCAGATGCCCCTTCTCTCCACAGTATAAGCAGAGGCCCAGTGTACGTCTCCTGGTTCGTTCTTCAGAGGACAACCAGTAGGCTCCCAGTTGCATGGGTTCAACCTGATCTCTGGAAGAAAGTTGAAACGGAACAGGGAAATAGGGCGAAGTACTATCCTTCTCTGCCTTCCTTTCCTTGAACCTTCGGTCAATCCAAATAGCCAACTGCATAAGCGCTTTGAGGGATTCCGCTGTAAAATACTGGACAAGGGAATCCTTAATCTGTTCAGAAAGGCCCAAATGGAACTGGCTGAGGAGAGCTGGGTCATTCCATTCACTGTCTGAGGACCAACATCTGAAGACAGAGCAATATTCTTCAGCAGTACGTCGTTCTTGTTTTAAAGATCGAAGCTGCGTCTCTGCTGAAGCTACATGATCCGGCTCATCATAAAGTAGCCCCAGTGCCTTAAAAGAATGCGTCCACAGACTGCAAATGAGGGCTGTTCGGATCTAAACGGAACGCCCAGGACTGGGGATCTCTTTGCAAAAGAGAAATAATTATTCCTACTCTTTGTTGTTGTGACCCCGAAGAGTGTGGCTTTAGTCTGAAATAAAGCTTGCAACTTTCTGGAAGTTGTGGAGGAGTCTGTGGTCTCCTGAGAAGCGATCTGGTAAGTTCATATTCGGCTCCAGTACAGGAGATTGGACGGCCTGCAAAGTCTTTGAAGCCTTCTCTTGTGCAGATAGCCGCTGTGACAGCTCTTGGACCATTTGGGACAAGGTCTGGATTTGACCCGCCAATACTTGAGCTGGGCTAGGTTCCATGACAACCAGAATTCAGGATAGTTCACTCACTACTTTGTTTCGGGACAGTTATAATGTTATACAAAACAAAAAGAAATTTGTCAGCGATTATCCTTTAAACTGCATATCTGTGTGTGTCTAGCAAAATGAAAACATGAGGTATTAGTTCATATTTTGATCAAAAGACTTAAGCCTGCATCCCAACATCAAGGGTACCTCATTTTATGCAGGTCCTACACTGACCTATATGCTTTAAACACTATTAAAATGCAGTTAAAATCAGATGCACTCACCTCCCAGGTATAGGGGTTTACATGTAGCAGAGGCTGGCTTGTGAGCCACACCCAAATGTGCCTTAAATAGGCATGATGGACAGCTGCTATGACAAAAAGGCAATATTTTGAAACAAAACCAGAGAAAAATAAGCCGCGCTCGGTATATCCCATATTGTATGTGGTACCAGCTGCGTGGCAATATAAATGCCCATATATGTATACAAAACAAAAAGAAATTTGTCAGCACTTATCCTTTAAACTGCATATCTGTGTGTGTCTAGCAAAATGAAAACATGAGGTATTATTTCATATTTTGATCAAAAGACTTAAGCCCCTGCATCCCAACGTCAAGGGTACCTCATTTTATGCAGGTCCTACACTGACCTATATGCTTTAAACACTATTAAAATGCTATATAAAGTGTAGGACCTGCATAAATACTATATAAAGTATAGGACCTGCAGGCTTAAGTCTTTTGACCAAAACATGAACTAATACCTCATGTTTTCATTTTGCTAGACACACCGATATATCGAGCGCGGGCTTATTTTTCTCTGGTTTTGTTTCAAAATATTGCCTTTTTGTCATAGCAGCTGTCCATCAAGCCTATTTAAGGCACATTTGGGTGTGGCTCACAAGCCAGCCTCTGCTAGATGTAAACCCCTATACCTGGGAGGTGAGTGCATTTGATTTTAACTGCATTTTAACAGTTATAATGTTATGGCTCACGCCCCAGGTATCAACTCCTAGAACTGCTTCAGAGGTCTTTGTCTATAGCAGCCGCCTTTCCCGTAGAACGGAACTTGCTCACAGGTACTCAGATGCCCCCAGGTCTTGTTCTCTAGTAGTAGGAGCTGATAACCTGAGATCGTAGCGCAAGTGATTACAAAAAGGAGGAACTTCTGGCAGAAGGTGGTATGCAGTCCCACAGTACTACAAGGCCCAGGCTTGATGGACTGAATGTACGGGAGATTTGTGTCCGAATTCAGGCAAAGGATCTGGGTAACTGAAGAAATAACCAAGTCAAGTATCTAGGCAAAGGTTTCAGGGTCAAAAGCAAATCAGCAAAGTTGAAAAACAGGGCAAGGGTCAGCAATGAAGGTATAGAGAACAGCAGGTACACAAAAGCAGGAGAAGTATGCTTGGGAGCAGGGACTATAACCGGCAGGGAGGCTTGGCCCTTCCTACCTAATATACAGATGGCAACCAATAAGATCATTGGGGCACAGCAGGAATTATCAGCCACAGGGGGCTGATGGTTAATTACCCAATTTACGCACGCGCCCGGCTGCCCTGGATGCTGGGACACGGCATTTCAACAATAGAGCGTCCTGACCATTGCCTTGGCAACGGCCCGGGACAAACCGGAAGTGACGTCACTGGGCCCGAGAAGTGAGTGAGTCACAGCGGTGCCCGAAGCCGTGGCTCATGACAGTGCTGGAACTTTATTAGGGTGAAATATTTACAAATGAATGTATGAATGTAAATGTATTTAGAAATGTTCGCTAGTGTTATTGCGTAATACGCCCTTCCGCGCCGAAGCGTGCTATTGCCATATTTTCACATCAAGCCAATTAAATTGATGTTTATTAATCTGAAACAACACACAGATTGTTAAAGAACCTTTTACTGAAACAAAAATACATGACAATACCTACTCCAGCTGCTGGTATGATGTAGAATTAGTGTATAGCATTGTAAACTGACAGGGAGGGTCAATACCTGTGCAGTCAATCCCAAGAGCTTTTCTGTGAGCCAGCCAATCAGATTGTGACCAATATGGTAAACCACTTACAATTGGTTATAGTATGATCCAATTAATTTGAATATTAACAAAAAAAAAAAGCATGCAGGTCCATGCTAGAAAATCATTGTAGCCTTGCACTATGTAACACATCAAGCATAGTCATCACTATAAAAAGGAAAAGGAATACTTCTGTTTGTGTGAACCATCCCTAAAGTCACCCCTTCACCAAGCTAACATACTGTACAGTAATGCAGAGTACAAAGTTGACTTTTTTTTTTGCAGACAATGGAAGCAAAGCTGCATTATTGGTTGTGTTTGTTGACATGGGCCAAGTGCCCCATTGTCCTTATGTCCCATATATTCAGGGCATGAAGAGGTGTCTTGGTGAACTGCAGACTGTATTTTTATGTGTACAGTAATTACAATATTACAATAACTTTAATTCCTTGTATAATATATTATTTATTGCAGAGTGATGACATTCATTAGTGTACATTGTAATTATTAAGTGTGCATTTGTTTTTTCAGACAGAGAATGCTGTGTTTTTGAAGATGGGTCCTAAGGCCTATTGACCCCGGGTCTTACTATAGACATGGCCACCATGACTACCTGTACTAGGCATTGGAGAGACTTTACTTCACCCAAGAATATAGGTATATAATTACTTGCCTACATGCATTTCGATGCCGACTACCCCGACATCAGGATTCCGAAGGGCTGCTTCCCGACCGTCACCGATGACGACTCCTCTTGACACCGACTTCAGCCAATGACGGTGAAGTAAAAAGGCGGCTGCGCTTGAAGACGTCATTGACCGTGCCGGCACGATTATTGCTGTTTTTAAAGGGGTAATGTAAGTATGCACCCATGTACAATATAGAAGCCTTTGTAAACTACATTGTACATGAGTGCATACTTACATTACCCCCTTAACAACAGCGATAATCGCGCCGGCGGTGTGAAGAGGATTCATCATCGGTGAAGGTCGGGAAGCAGCTCTTCGGAATCCTCAGGTCAGGGTAAGTCTTGTCGGGGTTCTCGGCATCGATATGCCGTACCCCACCCCCAAAAAAAAAAAAAAACACAAACTATAATACTGAGCCCCATTTCTAGTTTTCACAAGGCACAATTGCTGTTCAAAATTAAATTATGGTAAATTGGGAAAGCAGAGTGTATCACAGATTATCTAGTTTTCAAACTGACTCCGCATTGGGGATGTAAAATATAGCAAAGAGAACCACCAGGAGTAAAATGCTTTGGCTAAGCAGTAAGAAGTATGAACCAAGTTTCCATAACAGCTTTTTTGGAAAGTGTAATTGAATATTTTCCTTCTTCCATGTCACACTGTCAACAAAGTCAATGTGGCTGGAGATAAAGAAAGACAATTTGGAAAATACAGAATCGATTAATCAGCGTGGTGGGAATTGAAATGTGATTGTAGCAAGAAAATGACCATGCAATAAACTAAGGTGTTGTTGAGAAATATAGTGATGAACATCAGGCCAGATAATTATGTAGAAAAGCAGCGGCGCACGGAGGATTGTCGGGGGGGAGGGGGTTCCCCCCGCCGACCCAAAAAAAAACAACAAAAAAAAACAAAAAACGAGAGAGCTGCTGTTTCGCCAGTATACAGCAGCAGCCGTCTAAGAAGCGTCTGCGGCGGTGCTGTATACAATACAGCATCGCCACGGACGCTTCTTTGACAGCGCCGCGGCTGCTGTATAGGACAGTGGCCACTTAGTTAGCGCGGGGGGGGGTTTATAGAGACTCAGAAACCCCCCCTGCGTGCGCCACTGAAGAGGATGCACTTGTTAACCTGTTAAATGGAACAGACAGCTCCTGTGCAATATGCACAGTAGAGTTGTGGATTTATCCTGATAACCAGCTTTCGTAGCGGAAATTTAGAAGAGGCGGTATGAAAAATGTAATGGGAATGTAAGTGAATGAAATTTGATAGTTTTACAATGAAGGCAGTAGGAGAAGTGGCGGTATGGCATACCACCAAGTACACCCCCACTTCCACCACTACTGATAACTCATCAGGCAATATATGAGATTAACTAAGGACTTTCTAACCTGTCATAATTTTATTTATTTAGAGGCAAGGCTGTTCCAAAAGAGGGATAGCATACACCTTTTAATAATTAATCCTCCGTCCCCCCAACCAGATGGACATTAAATAGCACTCAAATTTCACATGGATTTGGGTGCAGCAGTATCCTTGATAGATATTGGTGGCAGTAAGATCTCCCAAGCCAACATTCAAGTACCTATTTGCTGGCGTATAAGAATACTTTTTTGCCCTGAAAAACATGCCTCCAAGTGGGGGGGGTTGTCTTATACACCAGGTCCAGTATCGCGCAGTATCCAGTGTGGCCGAGGCGGGTCATCAGCGTGGCTGCGGCGAACATCAGCAGCGATACAGGGGTGCCAGCCTTTTCGGCGTGACCGGCCCGTTCTGCTGACAGGGAGCAGGGACCAATCCAATCAGGCTTTGTATACAGCCAACAGCCAACCACAGTACTGCACCATTGTACAGTACAATACAGCATAGAAAATGTCCAGTAGTCAAACCCCTATCAACCCTATCATGGCACCAGCAAAAAGAAAGAAATATGATGCAAGTTTTAAACTTAAAGTTGTAAACCTTGCCATGGAACATAATAATTGTGCTGCTGCAAGACAATATGGAGTAACAAAAAAGATGGTTCGGGATTGGAAATCAAATGAAAAAGCATTAAAGATTATGCCAAGGGGTAAGTGTGCACTTGCTCTCTCCCTCTATTTGTTATCTTCCTTCTATCATTGACTAGTGAATTACGTTTAATAAACTTGCACTGTTTTATGTTTACTGTACATGTTTGATAACATACAGCCTTGTGACAGTTTTCCTGCATGTCATAGGCATTCGAATATAAATGAACATGTTGAAATCAAATCTGATGTTCTTTTACGTTTTATTTGGTGTGTGGAAGGTGTGCGGAAGAGGGGGTGACCTTATACGGCGAGTATATAACAAACTCTATATTTTGAGTGGAAATGTTGGGGGTCGTCTTATACGCCCAGTCGTCTTATACGCCGGCAAATACGGTACTTACAGCTCCATTAACATTATAAGTGGGAGCCCTTTACAAAAAGACCATTTTGATCTATCTCGATCCCGTGACCATCAACCTCATCATCCTAGGACTCCCATGGCTGTGGATGCACTCTCCGTTATTAGACTGGCACTCTGTGCAAGTTTTTCCTTGTTGACATCCGCAGTGTCTGAATAGGGTTAGATCTCCCTCCTGTTTACCTATGTCCTCTACATGCACGGAACAACATCTTACTCCTCAGTACACAGCGTTTTCTGATGTTTTCAGTAAGCAGATGGCAGAAGAATTGCCTCTTCATCGAGAGTGGGGCTGTGTATATATATCTTACCAGGGCAAACGCCTCCGTGTCAGAATATATTCAGGAAAACATGGAATAAGTCTACCCTGGTATGACAGCCAGGACGTCACTTCTGGTCTCTAGGCCCCAGCTGTCACCATGGCAATGGACGGGATGCTCTCGCTGACAGCCCTGCATACCGGCATTAGAGACATCCGGGCGCAGGTGCAGTTTAAATTACTTATATGTACACAGCCTAAGGTGGCTGATTATTTACCCCAGCACCTCCTGTATTCTGATTGGGCAGTCTAGGTATTTAAGGCAGGGAGGGCTTAGCCTCCCTGCCGGTTATAGCGTTCAGTTTCCTGGCTGCTGACCTGCTCTTGTACTTTGTTCCTTTACTCCTGGATAGACCCTTCAGTGTATGACCCTTGGCTTGTTTATTGGACCGCAATATATTATTGTTGACCCTCTGTCTGCCTGTGATTCGGAATCCTGTCTTTCTGCTGAACCTGACCCTTTGCCTGGACCTTATCTCGCTGCCTGCTTGTGCCCTTTGTCCTCGGCCTGTTTCTGACTTTGTTTATCTCCTGCCGTCATCTCCTTACCCTCTCTACAATTATGCTCTGCATAGTAAAAGCTTATGGATATAAGATCTGGGGGCATCTGAGTACCTGTGAGCGCAACAAGCTCTACGGAAAAGACGGCTGCTATAGGTGAAGACCTCCACCACCTGTTCTACAAGCTTATGATAATAGCCGTTAGCCATGACAATAAGGTTTTAGCCGTAAATCCACCTCACCAACGGGGACAGAATCTTCTTCATCAAAATGAAGGATGGTGACCTGCATCCGTGCATAGGCTAGATTAGTCTCATAGTTAGATAGTCTGATTACACTATTCCCATCAAGACTCTCCTCATATCAAGGCTGATTGATCATATCAAAGATGTTTCTATTTTTTATAACCTTATCTGCACGAAGGAAAGGGACGAATGGAATACTGCTTTCAATACCAGTGACTGTCATAAGGAGTACCTTGTCATGCCATTCAGCCTATTACGGCCATCTTTAAAAACTGCGTTAATGAGATCTTCTGGGATGTGCTATACTAATTTGTTATGGTATACTTAGATGATAAATTGATTTTTTTTACCATGATGTCAAGACACACAAGGAACATGTGGCCAACGTGCCTACTAACCAATCTTCAAGCTCATCATCTATACAGTAAATTAGGAATATGTATCTTTGAGGAAACACCTGCAGTTGAGTCTACATTATATACATATACTTTTTATGCCAGTAGTGCAGGGCAGAGCCCTGTGTACCTGTTTTAGTGATCTTCAACCCACAACCCTACATCTGCTGCAACTAGATAAATGGATCATGAAGTCTAAATCAATCTACTTTTTATTGCTCCTTATTATCAGCATATAATAATGGTCTAAGACTAAGAATAGAACAACTTATTGGGGCAGATTTAATTTCACGCAAGGTGACTTGATGTGACTCCGGAACAGTCCACGAAGACACATCACGTTGGAGTTTTTACAGAAATCTCTGCTCATTTTCTTTCATGCCCCCTAGAGGCGGACACAAAAATGAGTGGAGATTGCTTACTGTAATAGCTGACAATATGCACATTTGAACAACGAGGCAATGTTCAGCGGCACCTTGCACTGAACTAAATCTGTCTAATGTTAAAGAGCTATTCTTAACTATGATAATAACAAAATATATATATATATATATATATATATATAGTGGCAAAGAGGGATATTTGCCACAGTTCCCCTATAAGGGAATGGGTAGGAACACATTTGGTCTGCAGTAGCAGGCTGCAGACAGGGTTAAGTTTTCCCTAGGTTCCTCTTTTAGCACATACACACAGAGGTGTTCCACATGGGTGTAATTGGTTTACTTTGCTGTGATTTGTTGTAGTGCTGAGGTGAAGGATAAAGGCACTGTCTGTATGTGTGTGTGGGTCCACAGATGCCAGTAAGTGGCCGGCTTGCAGAGAGGGAAGTTATGTCTAGCCAGATGTTGGTGGTGGGGATTTTCGTGTACTGTTACTGGATATGATTGCTGAACCAGCGTTGAAACGGTTTACCATCCTGACAACTGTTAATACACAGTTAAATGGTTCAGCATACCTGTTTCGGATTCCTGTGAATGCTGTACCTTCTCACAATATATATATATATATATGTTTGTACATGGTGAATGCAGAGGACCAATGTCTTTTTGTATATGTAAGCCCCACTTCTCGTAGACCCCTTTTGTCATTAAAAAATTCAACTTGTGTCAGGTAAGTCCCAGGCTGCTAATTTTTGGGCAAGACTTTAAAGCCTTTAAAAACTGTCTGCAGGAAACTTCACCCGAGAACAGAATTTGAATTGATACACAGTGGTCAAAGCGGAAATTTAGAAGTGACAGTATGAAAAATGCAAGTGAATGGAAATAAATAGTTTTACAGTGAAAGCAGTAGGAGAAATTGCGGTATGGCATACCAATGGGCAAGCCCATGTGATCAGTGAAGAACAGACCAGCATCTTAGATTCAAAGTAATAGTTGTTCATCTATTCCCAATGATCATTTCAGCCCTAAAGGATTTTCATCAGGGGAACCTGAATACCTCTAACATATTCGTTTTAAGCCCTAAAGGTCCCATTTTAGACTGTAACTATGGTCACCATAAATATTGTTTTACTCAATGCCAAAGTCTTAAACACACAAAAAAACACACCTATCTGCGGCGTGGCCTGGCAGCCATCATGAGTGGCAGCATCAGAGAAGAGCTCCGTTAACACCGGCTCAATTTGGACCTCAAAAGTCCCCTTCTGCCCCTCTGACCCACAAGAGTGGGATCTGGTACCTCCCTGGACCGGGGTGAGACGGGGTCTGCCATTGATGAGGGCTCCATCAGCCCCAACAGTCGCGCCCGGAGGCCCTGCATAGCGCTCACCTCATTGCTGGTCCCCGCCTTCTTGCCGCCTCACCACCTTTACCCGTCCCCAGTGGCGGCCCTGGCACACAAAGAGAGAGACCCTTACCTGGTCTGATGCTGGTGCCTCCTGCGGCCTTCACCCAGCGCCTCGTCAGTGGTCTCCAGCTCCAGCGGTGCCCAGTCAGCAGTACTTCCGGCCCCCGGCACGGGACTTCCGGTCGGCGTGTTCCCCGCAGAAAACCAGCCTGCAGTGAGTACCTCACCCCCTCCAAGCCCAGCTGTGTCCCCATAAGACACACATAAAATTCCTCCTGCACCCAGCCCGCGGTCTCCAGGTCCTCGGAAGCCGTCCAGCCGCACTTCCAGTTGTCGGTACTGGACTTCCGGTCAGCGCGGCATACACCCGGTCTGTGGTGAATTTGTGCCCTATCCCCTCCAAGTCCAGCGGTGCCTCCACAAGAATTATATACATATAAAAAAGGGGCTTGAAACACTCCCTGGTGGGGATTAGCGCTCTGGATCTGTGTGTGTGTGAAGCGCCCAATTCATGGAAACTGTGACTAGTGATCTCATTCAAAGTAATCACTTCTGGGCACTTAGCACAGTAATATTGCAGCAGGAGGACCTATGTTGCCAACAAATAAAATTGTCTAACTCAAAAATTGAAAGTGTTGCCTTATCCCTGCTGTACAACACAGTTTCTTTGTCACTGTGTCTACTCTGCCATCTAGGTGGTCAGACAACGTCAGTTCAGCCGAAACAAGTTTAACACAGCCGGGTGACCCTTTTAACCACTCAAGCCCTAAACAACATCTTTTAATTTCCTTCTCAGAGTGGCCATTTGCTCCCTCGGCATGTCCGTTTAAATAATACTATCTGGCCCGGCCCACCCGGAGACACGCTTGTTCTTACCTATAAATCCTGCCTGGTGCCTTGTTATTAATCATGCATAAAAACAGCTCCAGAGGTAAAAAGGGGACGCAGACGGGAATCCTCCAACACATGACAAGACAGGATTCTCCCATGCATACCACCTCTCCCCCTCCGTCTCCTCAAGCCTCAACGGGAAACGGACGCTTTAGCCACTATCCAGGCTATGATGGTTTCACTCCAGAACACCTTCACAACCGAATTTCAAAAACTGTCGGCGGATCTCCGTGGCGAAATTGCACAGCTGTCCAAGCGCACTGTTTCTATTGAAAATAAAGTGGATTCCAACTCTAAAGTGCTGCAGGAAACAACGCAAGATATTGACTATCTGAACAGGGAGCTGTTGTTCTATAAAGAGAAATCAGAAGATCTTGAAAACAGAGAACGCCGGAATAATCTTCGGATTCGCAATATCCCCGAATTGGTGGACCATCAGCAGTTGGAACCCTATTTGGTCCGTTTATTTCAAAAATTAGTTCCTGAGCTCTCAGGACAAACCATATGCATCGAACGTGCACATAGGGCCCTGCGCACTAAGCCTAAAGACACAGAACCTCCCAGGGATGTGGTCATGAGGTTCCTGTCCTTTAAAACCAAAGAAAGCATAACTACAGCAAGCAGGAACTCTCCTTATATTCTATTCGAAGACTCCAAGATTCAAATCTTCCAGGATCTGGCTCCATCCACAATCTTGAAGCGCAGAGAATTAAAGGACGTTACAAGAACTTTGCGAGAGCATGGTTATAAATATAAGTGGGGTTTTCCCTTTCGCTTAATTGTAGACGCAGGTGGCCGCCAAATCACCATAAGGGACCCTATCGAAGGCAAGGACTTGCTACGGAAACTTGATTTGGGCCATCCGACCTCGGACCCGATTTCCAGTCAGGGGTAGTAGTTCTCTTTTTCCTCTGTTATTCTCAATTGAAATATACCAAGTGTAGTGGTTTAGTATAGTTTGAATTATAAAACACATTAATCAGTCAGTTCTATAAATAAGCCATGTTTAATATGCTACTCATATTTTTTTTTATGTGTTACTCTGGCTTTTGCACGGTTAAATGTGTTTATGTTATGCTCACACTTTGTATTTCAAGTTGTTCTTTAGGATGACCTTCTGCTGTTGGGGGTCGGCCGTGTCTCCTGGGCTCTTCTGCCGTTTCGCACTTTATGAGTGATGAGATCTGTTCGATATTACGGCTCTGTTTACAGTCGATGTTTGTAGTTTCGGTTGGATTGCTCAGGGGGCGGGGGCCGCCTCCTGGTGCTGGAGCTCGGATGGAGACTTAAGGTCCTCTGGGGGGATTTTTGTTTTGTTTTAGTATTTAAGTTCTTACTATTGCCAAAAATGTTCCTATATGCATGTTATTGTTTTATTGTAATTTTCTTGAAGGATTAGTACTTCTGTTTGTAATACGTGTTTCTTGGTGGGGTAGGCAAGGTTTGTCTGCCCGGCCTTGCACCCCATATACATTGGGTCATTGGAGGGTGTGAATGGTTTAGTCCTCACATTCTCCCTATTCACATTACTTTAATTCTAGTTACTTGAAACCCAAATCATGAGCCTATTCACCCCGTCCTACTTGTGACGGTTTGAATTCCCATTTTTCCGTGGGCTCAACCTCAGTGTCCACCTCTTCCCCCACTTTTCGTTGGGGGGGGTGGTCGTTCACTAGCTACCCTTATCCCCTCACCAATACTCCCCTTCCACACTTTCCCTTCTCCCTTTCTTTTTTCTCTTTGCTATCCAAGCTCTACTTGCTCCCCTTTGCTTATTTATTTTAACACGTCTTGTAGTATTTTTGTAAGTGCATCATGTCTTTGACCCTTGCCTCTATTAACGTTAAGGGGCTTAACACCCCTCAAAAAAGATCATTATTACATAGAACTGTAAAAAATTTGAAAGCTGACTTCGTATTGTTACAAGAGACTCATTTTAAACAGGGTGACCATCCCTCCTTGTCCTCCCGTAGATTTCCTACCTACCTACTCTTTGCCAGTCAAGAGATGTGGAGTTGCCATCATGATCAGGAACTCCGTGCCCTTTCAGCTCACAGTGTCTAATCTAGATCGCGAGGGCCGCTTCATCATACTGGTGGGTCAGGTGGGACATCAAACTATTACTGTGGCGAATGTATATGCCCCTAATACTGGTCAGTCTAGTTTTTTTAACAATTTTTTTGCTGAGCTAAGTAAAATACAGAGAGGTCTTCTCCTGTTAGGCGGAGACTTTAATACTATCCTGTCAGAGGAATTGGACAGGTCAGGAGCGCAACGTGCCCCCCCACCTACTACCCAAACAAGGGCGTTGCTCAGGCATATGGCTGGGGCTGGTCTGTTTGACTCCTGGAGAGCCCATAACCCCTCCTCTCAAGACTACACCTTCTACTCACATCCACACAATTCTTACTCCAGAATTGACATGATTATGGGTTGTAGTAAAGTTATACAACTTCTCACTCGCACTGACATACTCCCCAACCCATGGTCGGACCATTCAATAGTCACGGCTTCGTTTGATTTGATGGATAAATCTAAAAGTAGTTTGTCCTGGAGATTAAACGAATCTTTGCTCAAACTGCCCGTGTTTAAAGAGCAGATAGAGTGTCACCTCCAAGAATATTTTGACATTAATTTGACGCCTGACATCTCTCTTCCCACGACTTGGGAGGCGCATAAAGCAGTTATTAGAGGGGCCATTATTAAGTTTGCCTCCTTTCGTAAAAAACAACAAACCTTGAAACTAAACTCTCTTACTGCCCAGTTGCAACAGCTCAAGGGTATTCACAAACAAAATCACTCAAAACTAGTTTATAAACAAATTCTTTCTATTAGAGGTGAACTCCAATCTTTGTTAGCGGAAAAGACCGAGAGAGCCCTTCGTTGGCTCAATCAAAAATTTTATGAGAAAAGCAACAAATCTGACACTATGCTAGCAAATAAACTGAAAGCAAAACGAGCAGCTCAGGCAATAATGGCAGTGAAAGACAGGAAGGGTATGTTGAGTTATGACCCGAAAGTTATCAACGACTCTTTCTACAGTTACTATAAGTCTTTATACAATTTGAATAAAGAGGGCGCCCCTTTACCCCCCTCACCATCCGTCATTCAACAATTCTTAAGAACGTGTAACCTCCCAAAACTAGACAAGAACGTAGCTTCTAAATTGAACGAGGACATCAGTGAAGAGGAACTTAAGGGAGCTCTTAAATCCCAAAAAAATTCCAAGGCTCCTGGTCCTGATGGATTCACCACCTCTTACTATAAAACTTTTAAGCATATTCTGTCTCCGCACCTACTCTCTTTTTTTAACTCAATTCTACGGGGGGAGAAATTTCATAGAGACACCACACGTTCCAATATTATAGTGATACCTAAACCCAATAAAGATCCCATGGTCTGTGCTAACTATCGGCCCATCTCGTTGCTAAACTCGGATCTTAAACTATTTGCCAAAATTTTGGCAAATAGATTGAATAATCATTTGTCACACCTTATAGATTCAGATCAAGTTGGATTTGTCCCAAACAGACAAGCTCTAGACAATACCAGGAGAACTATAGATTTTAATTGTTATATAAACCAAACCAAACTCCCTTCTGTAGTTTTAGCGTTAGACGCAGAGAAGGCCTTCGATAGGCTCTCCTGGCCATTTATGTTTCAAACCCTACAATCCTTTGGATTTTCCGGTAATTTTCTTCAAGGCATTCAAGCCTTATATCATGACCCATCTTCCTCTGTGTCGACAAATGGTTTGAGCTCATCCGTGTTTGGCATTAACAATGGGACGAGACAAGGTTGCCCTCTTTCCCCTCTAATTTATGCACTTTGCATTGAACCACTAGCTGCCCGGATTCGGCTGATCCAGATGTGAAGGGAATCCAGGTCAGGTGTAGCCAATATAAGATCTCGCTGTTTGCAGATAATGTTCTCCTTACGTTATCATCACCTCAAACTTCTCTCCCTAATTTATTTGCGGAACTGCAAAATTTTGGTTCTCTTTCTGCTTATAAAGTAAATAACTCCAAGTCAGAAGCGCTTGCGCTACATCTTCCACCTCACATAAAGAAATTATTAGAGATCAACTTTGAGTTTCAGTGGCGTACTCGGGCAATTCGATATCTGGGGGTTTATATAACAACCTCTTACGAAACTCTATTTCAAACTAACTACCCACCACTGCTATCCACAATAAACCGAGACTTGGTAACCTGGAATTCTCTTTACATCTCGTGGTTCGGGAGAAGCAATACCATCAAAATGAATGTTCTACCCAGACTTTTATACTTATTCCAGACCCTTCCGGTTGAAGTCCCTGACTCTTTCCTAAACTCTATTCAGTCCATATGTGGCAAGTTCGTGTGGCAAGGCAAGAGACCCAGACGTAGCAAACTTTGTCTAGCTAAATCTAAATACAACGGTGGCCTAGGCCTTCCCTTATTCGACAAGTATTACCAAGCCACACAGCTGACTCACCTCATTTCCTGGCTCTCTCCGTTAGGACTCAAGAAATGGGTTGATATTGAAGATTTGTTGTCTCCAGATATAGGTGTTCGTTTCTTACCTTGGATCCCTAGGAGTGTCAGACCAGCCTCGGCCTCCACTACGCCCTCCATTTGTTTTACGTTGGAGGTTTGGGACAAATTGAATAAAACATATACATTGGCCCCCTATCCCTCACCTCTTACCCAGTTGTGGAGACACCCTAGTTTCCCAGGGTTGCATTAAGGCTTTTGCTTACTCATGGTGGAAAGCGGGATTAGATCGATTCTTTCATTTGATGGGGGAACATGCGCCGCGCTCCTTCCCAGACCTAAGTGAGAGATATTCACTTCCAAGCAACCTATATTTTCATTATGTGCAAATCAAAAGCTTTATACAAGCCCAGACCCAATCATCTAAGTTGCGGCTGCCAACATCCTTCGAGAGGCACTGTATTTATAGTCCGGGTCGCCGAGGCTATATATCAATCCTGTATAGTTCCCTCGTGTCTTCTTTGTCGCCCCCTAAGGAACCGTTTGAGCAGGCTTGGGAACAGGATTTCGGGGTGACCATATACGAGGAGAGATGGTCGCTCATTCGTGAAAGAATTTCGAGGTCTTCTATTAACACAGCCATACGTGAAAATGCGTATAAGGTTTATACTAGATGGTACATGGTCCCTGAGAGACTTCATTCTATTTTTCCCCATACCTCAGATCTTTGTTGGCGTGATTGTGGGGTGGTGGGCTCTTTCCTTCATATTTGGTGGGATTGTCCCCTGGTGGCCAAATTCTGGGACGAGGTAATATTGTTGGTTCAACAGGTTACCTCAATTAATGTACCTAAGAACCCTCTATCGATACTTCTATATCAACCCATTAAGGGCATCACCAAAACATCGGATAAGCTTATTCGACACATATATAACGTAGCCAAGTTGCAAATAGCTAGCAAATGGAAGAAGGCCTCACAACCTTCTAGAGAGGGTGTTATGAATAGAATTTGGCACACGGCATCCATGGAATATGTTACTAGCCTCCTCCATGACACAGTTCCCACGTTCCACAAAGTGTGGGATCCTTGGTATAGCTTTAACGACAGTTCTATGCCAGGCCTCTCGTAAGCCTTGGATGCTCTTCTTTTCCTTTCTTTTTTCCAATCTTTATAACCCTATTTCTTTTATTCCTTTTGCGCTCCACCTGTTAACCTTTCCCCCTCTTTTTATTATCTCACTGCTGTGGTGAGTTTCCAGACGAGGTTATGTACCCAACTTGGTCTGTCTCTTTCCTGTCCCTCCTTCCTCTTGTTCCCCGCAATAAAAAGAAAAAATCTGGCAGTTTGTTATACTCGCGTATTCCGTACAACAGTGCAGGAAGCACACTCGGAAATGGGATTACTTTCTATCTCAACGGTCATTTTGTAGTCCTTTAACTACCTACTGGAACGTACTGGGCTGTGAAAAACATATGTATTTATGTTTTTCTTTCAGATGTTTTTACGTATTTTTTATTTTTCTTATTTGAACTTTTTTTTACATGTTGTAATCCTGGTACTCGGATAATATGTTTGTCAAAGCACTGTTGTAATTTATTCTCATATGCTGTTACAAATAAAAAGTTAAAAAAAAAAAAAAGAGTAAAAAAAAACAAAAAAAAAAACACACCTATCTTCAGAGACCTCTGGGGCTACAGGACCCAAATTGTTTTCACACAAGAAACACTTTACAATATTGACCAAATGCCAAATGAAACTGCTGGACATTTCAAAAGGCATTCTTTTGTAATTAATGCTCCTTATGTGAAAGTGAAACAAGTAGACGTGCCTCAATAAAGCCTCTGGCACCTGTAGAAAATGTCACTGGGGCTACCCACTGTTCCATCTGTATGCAGGCTTGTACTGCAAATGAAGAGCTGAGATGCTACCACCCCATCAACCTTATGATTGTTCCACTACCACTCCTCCCACTAGTACGATCTATCAATTGTCCATCTCAGAACCATTTTGTCACAACTGTGCTTCAGTCTATTTATGATAAATTTGAAAACTTACATTTTTGAATATCCAACAGTTTTGTTCTTGTGCTACATCTTTTCTACATAGAAGCTACATATAAATCTGGAATATGTTTTGAATTGACCTCAAACAATGCAGCTTAAATCTATTCAAAGACTTTCTGGTTTTGCAAACTAGTGTAGCCAATATATTAGAAAGGACTAGTTTCTTGTTGCCTCAGTCACGGTCATTACGAAACATCTCAAATAATGGGTCAGCATGGTGTCACAGGGGTTAGCATTTTTGCATCACAGCACTGGAGTCATGCATTCAATTTCAAACAAGGTTAGACCTGCGCATGTTGTAGGGAATTTAGATTGTAAGCTCCATTGGGGCGTGTGATGTGAATGATTACTTATTCTCTGTAAAGTGATGTGTAATTTAATTGACACTATATAAATAAATTATAAGAAAAATAATAATGTACTTTCTCTGCTCCAGTCTCGCAACATTCTTGCCTTTTGCATTGGATTATTCCTTAGTAAGAATTGGAGCTTTTTCCTCACAACCAGGGCTGGATTAAGAGTGGCAGGGGAATACAGGGGGACTGTGCCCCAGGCTCCCATCTGTCAGGAGGCCCTTTGGCCACGGGCAGGTGGGGGGATTGTCAGGATGTGTCTGAGGGAGTTGTGTGATGTGTCTAGGGGGCGGTCTTCAATGTGTCTAGGGGGTTGAGATGTGGCTGGTGGTCATGATTTATCTGGGGGAGGGGGTCTGTGATGTGTCATGGGGGGCTGTGGCTGGTGTTTGGTGTAATGTGGCATGATGTGGCTGGGGGGTGGCGTGATAAATATAATGTTTTATTATAATGTATGTATTATATACTGCATGATCTGTGTTATGTACTGTGTTCACTTGTTGCTTGTTTGTTAATATTTCATGTACCTATACATTTTGCAAACAGGTCTCAACATTCCAGGTTGCATAGAAGAATCCAGGACCAGTTTGTGAAAGCTGCAATAACAGGTAGGCGAGAGCAACACCGCTTTAATACATAATAAGTCATGTTTAAAGTAGGGATGTGCACCGGCGACTTTTGGTGTCTCATGTTTTGTGTTTTGGATTCGGATTTTCATGATGTTTTGGGTTCGGATTTGTTTCGCAAAACACCTGCCGAAAGGTTTTGGATTCGGATTTTTTTTGAAAAAAGCATAAAAAGTTCAAAAATCAAGTTTTTGGCCTTATTTTCACTCCTACGCTATTATTAACCTCAATAGCATTCAATAACAAGCATTTCCACTAATTTACAGTGTATTCTGAACACCTCACAATATAGTTATTAGTCCAAAACGTTGCAACAAGGTATCTTTCTGGACTGCGTAGTGGAGTGGTCCCCACAATATAATAAGAAAACCATCAACTGGTCTTAATAGCACCAAAAAATGTACCTGGACTGCGTAGAGGAGTGGTCACCACAATATAATTTAAAAACCCTGAACTTGTATGATTCGCACCAATAAATGTATCTGGACTGCATAGAAGAGTGGTCACCACAATATATATAATAAGAAAACCATCAACTGGTATGAATCGCACCAAAAAATGTACATGGACTGCGTAGAGGAGTGGTCACCACAATATAAATTAAAAACCCTGAACTTGTATGATTTGCACCAATAAATGTATCTGGACTGCGTAGAGGAGTGGTCACCACAATATAATAAGAAAACCATCAACTGGTCTGATTCGCACCAATAAATGTATCTGGACTGCATAGAGGAGTGGTCACCACAATATAAATTATAAACCCTGAACTTGTATGAATCGCACAAATAAATGTATCTGGACTGCGTAGAGGAGTGGTCACCACAATATATATAATAAGAAAACCATCAACTGGTATGAATCGCACCAAAAAATGTACATGGACTGCGTAGAGGAGTGGTCACCACAATATAAATTAAAAACCCTGAACTTGTATGATTCGCACCAATAAATGTATCTGGACTGCGTAGAGGAGTGGTCACCACAATATAATAAGAAATCCATCAACTGGTCTGATTCGCACAAATAAATGTACCTGGACTGCGTAGAGGAGTGGTCACCACAATATAATTTAAAAACCCTGAACTTGTATGATTCGCACCAATAAATGTATCTGGACTGCGTAGAGGAGTGGTCACCACAATATATATAATAAGAAAACCATCAACTGGTATGAATCGCACCAAAAAATGTACCTGGACTGCGTAGAGGAGAGGTCACTGGTCACCACAATATAATTAATAAAAAACCCTCCACGGCTCTGAATTCCCCCAAAAAAAATTCTGGACTGCGTAGTGGGGTGGCCCCGATACTAAATTTGATACCGGGGCCACAATACCTCCTGACTCAAGCTGGCAGTGTCGGAACTGACTTCTCGTGTGGCAAGTTCAAACGGCTGGAGAACCTTGCACAACACGGAAATCAGTCTCCACTGCACTTGACTCAGGCTCATCCCCACTCCTTTGCCTATGTCGTAGGTGGCTGTGTAGGCCTTAATGGCCTTTTGCTGCTCCTCCATCCTCTGCAGCATATAGAGGGTGGAGTTCCAGCGCGTCACAACCTCTTGTTTGAGGTGATGGCAGGGCAGGTTCATGGTTTTTTAATGTGCCTCTAGTCTGCGGTAGGCACTGGCTGAATGACGAAAGTGTCCAGCAATTTTGTGCGCCACAGCAAGCATCTCCTGCACACCCCTGTCACCCTTTAGGTAATGCTGCACCACCAAATTAATGGTGTGGGCAAAACATGGGACGTGCTGGAAATTGCCCATATTTAATGCCCGCACAATGTTACTGGCATTGTCTGACACCACAAATCCCCATGAGAGTCTAAGTGGGGTAAGCCACTGGGAGATAATTTCCCTCAGTTTCTCTAATATGTTGTCAGCGTTGTGCTTCTTATTAAAGCCTGTAATACACAACGTTGCCTGCCTTTGCACGAGCAGCCATTTTGTAGATGCTGCTACTGATGCAGCTGTTGCTGTTGCTGCGGAAGGGGATGCATCTACCCAGTGGGCTGTCATAGTCATATAGTCCTATGTTTGCCCAGAACCACTTGTCCACATGTCCGTGGTTAAGTGGACAGTGGGTACAACCGCATTTCAGAGCACTGTGGACACTTGATCGTACTTCTCTGTACATTTTTGGTATCGCCTGCCTAGTGAAGTGGAATCTCGACGGGATTTGGTACCGGGGACACAATACCTCCATCAACCCTCTAAATCCCACTCCACTGATGGCGGACACCGGGCACACGTCTAACACCAACATTGCAGTTACAGCCGCAGTTATACGCTTTGCAATAGGGTGACTACTATCGTATTTTGTGGTCATGGCAAACGACTGTTGGACGGTCAATTGTTTTGTGAAAGACTTAGCGGTCTTACGACTTCCCATCTGGGAAGATGACCGACTAACAGCAGCAACAGCCGCAGTGGCAGTAGTAGGCGTACCGCTGCAGGATTCCTCGGATGAATTCCGTATTGGAGAGGACTCAATCTGGCTGCTGACTTGGGCTGCAGGACTGAATCTGATGGAGATCGTGGAGGAAGTTGACGAGGAGGGTGTTGCTGGTGTGTATCCAACTGGACCACGGGATTTAGGTGTCCCTGTACCGATGACGGTTCTAGCCCCAGTTCCTGAACTAACCACTGAACTATGAAGGTTATTCAGGTGACGTATAAGGGAGGATGTCCCTAGGTGGGCAAGATCCTTACCCCTGCTTATTTGAGCTTTACATAAGCTACATATGGCCATACATTGGTTGTCCGGATTTGGATAAAAATAACTCCAGACCGAAGAGGTGCACTTTTTGGTTTCTGACCAGGCATGACGATGGGCTTTTTCATCCCATGGACATCAGCTGTTTCCCCCCTGGTGCCTCATTTACAATAACCACATCACCATCCTGATCATCAAGTTCCTCCACAGCGCCAGCTACATCATCAATAGCCTCCTCCCGAGCCACCTCTTCCCGTACAGTGATGGGAAGGTCAGGCTTGACAACCACCAACACCCTTGGACTCGCCTTGGGGATTTGTGATAATTTCTCTTTAGAAGGGAGAGTTGTTTGCTGTTTTGTTGCTGACAGCATAACTCTCTTCAATTTTTTGTAGGGGGGGGAGGAGGAGGGCTAAGATCCTTGGGTGAAGCTGGACCACTAGTCATGAACATGGGCCAGGGCCTAAGCCGTTCCTTGCCACTACGTGTCATAAATGGCATATTGCCAACTTTACGTTTCTCCTCAGATGATTTTAAGTTTCTCTTTTTGCTATTTTTTGAGAACTTTGGCTTTTTGGATTTTACATGCCCTGTACTAGGAGATTGGGCATCGGGCTTGGAAGACGACGTTGATGGCATTTCATCGTCTATGTCATGACTAGTGGCAGCAGCTTCAGCATTAGGAGGAAGTGGGTCTTGATCTTTCCCTACTTTATCCTCCAAATTTTTGCTCTCCATTATATGTAGCACAAGATACTGCAGAATGTGTGAACTTGGTAATATTGCAGTACCAATGGGCTTATACTGCAGGATTGATTTTGCAAATTTTGTTGTAATTAAAAAAAATTTAAATTATTTTTTGGCATTTTTTTTTATAACTTTTTAAAAAAAATTTAAACACTTGGGAATATTGGGGAAATAACTATGCCCTTAGAAGCACAGAGCACAGGACACAGGACCACTGGACTGAACAGGACACAGCACACAGGACCCAGCAGCACCACTGAACTCAAAATTGACAGACCACAGCACACAGCACCACTGGACTGATACTGCAGAACACAGCACAGCACAGCACGAGATCTACCAGAACAGAGGACCACCTAATACACCCTCCCTCTACCCTGATCAATGCCCGAGTGAAGATGGCGGCGACTAGCGGGGAATTTATAGGATTCGAGTATCGCGAGATCCGACAGCGGGATTATGACTCCGAGCCTTGGTTTCAATTTTTCATTTGGCGCCAATACCCGGATCTGTCTCGGATCCGACTCGGATCGGCAACGTTCGGGTGGGCTCGGATTCAGGAAATCCGAGTGCGCTCATCTCTAGTTTAAAGTGACACAGTCATGCCCCATGTTGACCACGCACCCAAAACTGTGGCTACATCCCCCTTTAGCAGCAGGACATACTACTTTTCCTTCTTCTCTACATATGGAAGGCACACAAAAAGTTGCTATACCAAGTCCCCAAATTCCTCTTGGGCGGCCCTGAGTGCAGGGACCGGCCCAAGTCTCTATTAGTACGCACGGGTGCTACACACAAGGTAAGTGGGGGGGGTGTTAATGTAATGTGTGTGTGCGCGGTGGGTATGTTCATATAATGTGTGTGTTGACAAGGTATGTCAATATAATGTGTGTGTGAGGGGAGAGTATGTTAATATAATGTGTGTGTGAGGGGGGAGAAAGGCTATTTAATGGTGGCTTGCAGGTGGGGGCGAATTATTAATGTGTGCTATTTTATTTGTGCGGTGATTGGACCTTTAATTTAATGCTGGAGTGATATTGTGAGACTAATTGACTATTGGGCTGAATTTATGGAGGAGAGCTATTTAGTAACTGTGAATATTAATTATTTAAAGCCTGGGGTGGTTGTGGGAAATTCTTATATTTATTAAATGTAAATGCTATTTAATTTATTGCTAGGGCTGTTTAGAGGGAGGGCAATAGGTTTATATATTAAATGGGAAAACAACTGTATAATCTACATTCACATCCATCCACATCTCTCAAATCACTCCACCATAAACCTCAACTTACATTCTCTCTTTCTCTTACTCAATTTCAGCACACTTTTCTCCAAACTTTAATAATACCTCCCTTACTATAATTACCACTTCACTACTTCCCTCTTTATTAGTCTGCACCCATGAATTGTTTTGTTTCCTGCACCTGGCACACACCAGGCTCTCAGGCTCTGTCACTTACTTCTTTGCTACCTTTCCAAGTTGTCCCTGCGGTCATCAGGCTCTGCTGGTTTCAGACCTCCCTGTAAGATGTTGTCCAGTCTGATTCTGGAGGGATCTCTGGACTGGAGACAGAGTATGGGCACGGCCATCTTGGATTCAGTCACATGATTCCTCTCAGCCAATCAGGTGATAACAACCTTCATTTCAGATTCCCACCAAAACCAGTCCATGGGAGCTGCCATCTTGGATATAGTCACCTGATCCATCTCAGCAACTCAGAGTGCTGCTTCTGTCCAGCTGATTGCAGTCTGCAATCAGGAATCAAA
Organism: Mixophyes fleayi; assembly: GCF_038048845.1. Lineage (NCBI taxonomy): Eukaryota > Metazoa > Chordata > Amphibia > Anura > Limnodynastidae > Mixophyes > Mixophyes fleayi. The sequence continues at coordinate 165,197,305 of NC_134404.1, read as the reverse complement.
AACAACTATAACAGGACTTCTGGGAGCCGTTACCTGTTGCCAATGCAACATTGTATTTCAGATGCCAACCTGGTTCCCAGCAGTTTGCAGTCTTGCTATGTATCCAGCTTTGACAGTGCAGTCTGCTTTCTGGTTCCATTCCGTTTACAGCAATCCTCTTCCAGCATTCCGGTTCCATTCCGGTCACAGCAATCCTCTTCCAGTATTCTGGTCACAGCATTCCGGTTCCAGTCCGGTCCAGCAATCCAGTTCCTGTTTTCTCTCCCCTACTAATGTAATCACCATCTGCACAAGTCCATTCACTACATGCAGAGGAACATTATCAGGCCACCCAGCTTTTTCCACGTAGTCACCAGTCCAGCTCCAGAGACACAACCTAGTCTGGGTACAGACAGATCCTCAGGCGTGACAGTTTGCACTGGCCTAATGAATCCCGCTGGGGATCTGCCTCAAGGAGCGATTTCGTGAGCCAGGAAAACGCACAAGGACAAATCTTGCAGTTCCTTTAAGAATTGTCCTCCTGCCTGGATAGCATTCAAACTAATCTTATTTCAGGTGACACCTCTGTTTCTGTACAAGCTCTACCTGTTCAAGTTCCTGCCACGGCTTCTCGTCTTCATCTGCCAACTCCTGCCAAGTTTGATGGTGATCCAAAAATGTGCAGGGGGTTCCTGAATTAATGTGAGATCCATTTTGATCTACTGCCCAGCAATTTCCCCATGGAGAAAGCAAAAGTTGTGTACATTATCTCCCACCTATCGGGACAAGCATTAGCCTGGTCGCATCTTCATTGTGGGAAAGAGCAGATCCCCCTGCGATCCTCTTGTTCTGAATTCACAGCAGTCTTTCATCTGATTTTTGACGAGCCTGGCAGAACCACATCAGCATCCTTGGAAATTCTACGCCTTTGACAAGGCTCTCGACCTGTGGGAGAATACCTATTTTAGTTCCAAATATTAGCTTCTGAGTTGAAGTGGAATCATTAAGCCCTGATTGCAGCCTTCTGGAGTAGCTTGTCCGATAAAATTAAGGATGAGCTATCTACTCGTGATCTGCCTTCTACACTTGATGAACTAATTTCCCTGTGTACTAAAGTTGATTTACGCTTTCAGGAACATGCCCTGGAGAAAGGAAGGGGTGAAAGGGTTAAGCTGCATCACCAACTTCGGTCCTGGCAGTCTTCATGCCAAACGATAAGCTCATACAGGTGAACAGCTCTCGTTTAACCAAAGAGGAGCGTCAGATGCCAATTGACAAACTTATGCCTTTGCTGTGCAGCTCCAGGACACTTACTTGATTCCTGCCCCAAGTGTCCGGGAAACTCCCGCTCCTAACTGTTGATGGAGAAGCTAGGTTAAGAGTAGTCAATTATTCTCCACAAATATCTGATTGTGTACTAACAATCATTCTTGAACATGCTCAGCGAACCAAGAACCTCTCAGCTCTTCATGATTCTGGTGCTGCTGGAAACTTCATTACTGCCACAGTGGTTTAAGAGTTGCAGTTACCCACAGAGTCGTTACCTCGACCTTTCTACATCACGGCAGTGGATGAAAGTCGCATCTCAAATATTATTACCACCTACCAGACTCATCCTGTGAAGACTAGAGTGGAGGTTCTGCATACAGAATTGCTTAATCTTCTTATTTCCAAAGCTTCACATTCCTTAGTCCTAGATTTACCTTGGCTCTGGTTACATAAACCCCAGATTGAGTGGACTACGTTTTAAATTACATATTAGATATACCTGGGGTATATCTTGTAAGGACTCCTACCTCCAGCGTGTTATACCTCTTCAAACCACAGTCTCTTCTGGTCAAGAGCTTCCACTCATACCTTACAGGGACTTCTCTGATGTCTTCAGTAAATCTGGAGCGGACTCCTTACCACCACATAGAGAGTGGGATTGTCCAATTAATTTGATGCCAGGGAATACCCCCCCCCCTCCCTAGGGGAATACCTACCTGCTCCCTCTTCCTGAGACTAAATCAATGCCTGAACACATAGAGGAAAACCTTGAGAAGGGGTTTATGCATCCTCACCTGCCGGAGCAGGTTTCTTTTTTTTAGGAAGAAAAAAGATAGCGTCTCTTCTCCTGCATTGACTATGGAGGTTTGAACGATATTACCCTTAAAAATCGTTATCTTTTGCCACTAATCACAGAATTTTTTGATCGTGTCAGAGGAGCCACAATCTTCACCAAATTAGATTTAAGAGGGGCTTACAATTTAATTTGAATTTGTGCAGGGGACGAATGAAAGACCGCTTTCAACACTCGTGTGTAACACTCAGGAAACATTCAGTCTAGATTTGGCAGACCTAGCAAGGCGCGGATTCTAACAACCCTCTGGTTTTCACAAAGAACCACAGCAAGCTGGGATGGACTTAGCTGCTAGGAAACTGCAGATCGGGGCCCTTGGTTTGGCCCCTAGACATGAGCGGATAGGTAAGGCTGACAATACAAAGGAGTGGAAGTAAATTCCTTGATGTGCTGTGGTATTCACTGAAGGATAGTTAAGAACAATCTGGACTGAGCAGGCGAAGAGCTGGATGCGACCCAATTAGGTGCACAGGATAGACAACAGCGGCACTCTGGAGAGCACAGTGAGTAGTCTGGTATACAGCCCGGTTCGATACACATGTCAGATGACAGCGGTACTCAGAAGTAGGAAGGAGCGTGGTCAGGTATTCTAGCCGGTATGGTATACAGATCAGATGGCAGCGGTACTCAGAATTAGACAGGAGAGTGTGGTCTGTATACAAGCCAAGTCGGTACACAATTCAGATGGCCGGTTCGGAACACAAGTCAGGTGGCTGCGATACTCCGGATAGACAAGGGAGACCACACAGGTGCAGTAGTACAGAGTGCCGAAGCAGAGATGCCAGAACAGACAGCCACAGAGGGCTCCAGGAACACAAGGACCTAGTCAGAAGGATTAACCTGTTGATCTGACACAGGTATGATGTCAGATCCTCCTTTTATTTCGGATTCCCCGACACAAGATCACATGATGTTTTCCAACAGGGAGTCACATGAGCTCCTGTTCGCAAACCTGGAATAGTGGTTGACAGGCACTGGAATGGAGACAGGTAAATGCTCTTACATCGTGATGGGCACTACAAGTATTTAGTCATGCCATTCGGATTGAATAATGCCCAAGCTATATTCCAGCATTATGTCAATGAAATTTTCTGTGACCTCCTCTACAAAACAGTTGTCATCTAAGTGGATGACATCCTTATCTTCTCCAATAATCTGGAATCCCATTGTGCCCATGTCAAGGAGGTTCTTTCACGACTCCATACCAACTGGCTCTTTGTAAATTGGAGAAATGCACCTTTGAAGTTCCATCCATCTTCTTCTTGGGTTACCGTATATATTCGAGTATAAGTCGACCCGAATATAAGCCGAGGCACCTAATTTTACCACCAAAAACTGGGAAAACTTATTGACTCGAGTATAAGCCTAGGGTGGGAAATGCAGCAGCTACTGGTAATTTTTTTTTTTTTTTTTTTTAAAAGCTCACTTCTGTTAAATTACTGTAATTTCAGTCAGAGTTTTAAACAATCAGGATAATCACAGTCTTAACAAATGATTTCATAACTCAAACATTTCTATAGGGATTCTATGCACATGGAAACACAAAACAAAAAAGACAAGATGATTTGGAAATCACCTGGCAACTCCAACTAGGTAAAGAAAAAACTTTTCAAATGTGTACTGTGAAACAGGAACAACAACATAGACCAAAACCAAAAAATGAATATGATAATGGTAAAGCAAAAATCAATGTAGGGTGCTGTCACCATAACGAGGAACCCACAGGCTCTTTATCTGGGCCAACTTTTGGAGTGTGTAACCAGGGTTAACCAGCAAACACACACTGCACCAGATCACATCTTACCAGGCTAACTGCAGCCTATCATTCACCTCCAGTACCATGGAAATGGAAAAATATTTTCACATTTAAGAAAGTAAAAAATACATAAGTTTATTAATGCAAAGCACCAAGAAAGCTTTTAAGCAAGGATTAAGTTACACATGTAACATAACACATAGTACAGTACCATTCGGATGCGCTGGTAGCCAACCCTGGGGTATCCCTTTTTAAGGCGTAATCCTTTGGGACAGAGGTGTCACCCCACAGATCCACAACACTATCCCCAGAGATTCAAGAAGAAGAATGAAGCTTACTGGTCCTCAAAGTCCTTCACTTTATGCTCTGATTCTTCAATCAGTTCAGCAGCAGCTGTATTCCCTCGTTAGTCCTGACATCTCTCTCTCTCTCAGCCCCGCATACAACTAAATAAGTATTTCTGTCGTGACCTAAATACTTGGTACATTTTTTTGACCCAACTACTTATAAAATGGGACTGCCTTGTAATTATTTTGCAGGGGTGCCTTGAAAAAATTATGGAGACTCTAAGGCAGCCGCAAACTGCAAAAGTTTGGGAACCACTGGTCTATGGACTTCATTACTGATCTACCAGTTCTAATTGGTTCAACACCATTTGGGTTGTAGTTGACAGTGTATAAGATTTTTCTAATCTTCACTTTAAATAATAATTGAGATGAGCAGGTTTCCAAAATATAATATTTCTATTCTTTATTTAAAGATATTATGTATAGATACAGCCATACTGGACGAAGCAGACATACACCCAGGGTCTCAAATGTCAATTAACAATCTATATTTAAGTAATTCTTTTATAGAAAATGATACTCATCATTACTTAAAACACACCTTCCCAGCTAACTTCATTGCTGACACCCTAAGTCTCTATCATTAATCTTCATTTAAGTGACATGTTCTTTTAGTGAGGGGTCTTTTGGAAGGGTCTTCTTGACCTTATTTGGAGCAAATATTTCCTTGGGCTGCTATTGTGAAATAAAGAACATGTGACCCTTACAGAACATGCTGTTGTCTTCTGTATTGTGTAATATGTAGAGTAAAGGTCAGTACTAATCTTAGATTAGTTCTATGTATTAGTAATATATGAGCTTAAATTTATTTTTGTTAATTTTGTTAATTATTACTTCAACAGTTCCACCCTTTTATATATACATATAAAAAGTACTTTTTCATGTGACTATAATTAATTGAATAGAAGTATATATTTCTGTCAGCACTGATGTTCTTGGATTGGTTTTCGCAAGTCTTTGTATGCAACACAAACCATACATGGAAAAAGTATAAAGAAACAATATTGCCACAATTATCACAATAAATATCATGTAAATATACATTATTTTAGATATCCACTTTCCAAGTCCAAAGAATCAAATGCTAAACCAAATCATTTTCAAAGTCTTTATACTAATTTTAGTATCAAAATCCTTCTTTCATATTGTGAGCGTTGTTTATATAACTTGTAATTACAGTATCTGGATAGGAAGTGTCGTTGATTAGGTCATAAAAAATGGACTCAAAGTTCGGTCTCAAGGATTAAACAATATCCTCTTGACTGGGCCGTTAAATAGTCCAAAACTACTCAATGTTGTAAAAGTTAATTCATAACAATAGGTTATGAATTAATATAGTCATAAATCCAAAAATTCCAATAGTAAACATATTATCAATATTTATACCCACTTTATGTCTTACTGACTTATTAATGAGTACATATTTTTATTAATAATATATTTTCAACTCACCGTACAACGCTGTATAAAACTGAGGAACCACTCTTCCTAAATAGCATAATCCTTCATAACTAATTGGTAACCATTGTATGCATATTTTCCACATATGTCTCCTGGTAAAAGAAATGGACCTCAATAGTTTAACACCTTGGTTGAGATTAGAATACCCAAATGACATCTTGTATCTGGTATATTATCTCCTCCGTCTGAGTTTGGTCTAATAAAATTTTACAACAATGCATTGTGTACATATTTTACTCTTAAGAGATGTGCTAGCATATATTTCAAACTTCGTTGCATCTGTTTGAAGTTCTATCTTTAGTTTAGCTTTCTCATTTTATGTAATTTCTTAATCTCTGTCTACATCAAACGTACAAGGTTCTTTACGTTCTGGCACATATGTTTTGGGCAATGTAGCCACTGTATCACACTTATTCATGCTAACTCTTACAACTTGAAGTACTTGTTGTTCTTTGCAGCAATGTATATACCTGATGATGTCCTTTATTTGAGGTGTTATCGTTTTAATCTCATTTATTGCTTTATTAAAACAAAAAGGAATTTATTCAGTTATGTGTGGTGCTAAAACTTTAACCGGAGGTTTAGTCAAGTTATATATACTTTCAACAATTCGACAATAATCACTAAGATCTCAATTTTGTTCTTGACATTTTTCTATCAGGACTCATGTGTGTCATTCTTCATAAGATACCATAAATGGTAACATTGGCATATTTTTACTCAATAAAGGAGTTCTAGTACACACCCAACAATTTGTAACCTAACATTTCACTTAACATAACATGCAATTGGTTAACTGGATATTCTCTCTAGCAATATTCATTACTATCAACCACCATATTAAACACCTTACTTTTGGTGGAGTACCATAATACTCACAAATACATTTTGGAGTTGATGGTAATTCTTTACAATTACTGAATTCTCTGGTTTTCCTGTTTAGAAAAGAAGAAGAAATGGTCTTATTAAAATCATCCTCATCTAATATATCAGACGGGCTATCACTTTCCCACCTTCTCCTTAATTCCTCTCCGAAATATATAAATAAAGTGTTGAGGCTACAAATATCATTGTCCCTATAAGACAGACAACAAGGTTGGTAGCGGATTATACATCATCACTTCCATCTTGATTGAAGAGTTCTTTTAAATTTAACTCAGTCTCTTTAACTGTGTTCAGTTCTGAGTCCTTTGGTTCCTTTAAGCTTGGGTCTTTGACCTGTTTGCAATGGGAACTGTGAATCCAAGTGTCTTTTTCTGCAACCTTTACAGCAGTATCAGTTGATAGTAGAACTTGATTTTAGTAGGACCACCCCATAGATCTGTAAGGGAACCAGAGCGCAAGCAATTTCTTACCATAACATATAGTCTCTAGGTTGTATTCTGTGTGCAGGCCCAAGAGCTGCTTCTGGTTGAATGTCTTTGTTCAAGTGTTCTTCTGGGCCTTCTGAAGCTTCTGCAACTGTTTAGACAACTGTATTACATATTGAACAGTTAGATCATAATGCAGCTTCAAGTCAGTCTGTGGATTAATAACATATCTTGGCTGAAGTCCAGACAACAGTTCACATGGAGAGAGATTGAGAAGAGGTTTAGAAGTGATTCTAATACTATGATAAACTAAAGAACTGCCATTCCTGTTTCTTTAGTCAGCTTAGTTATTCTTTAATTAATCCATTTATATTTTCAACTTTCTCTAAAGCTTGAAAATTATCTATTGTATAAAGTTGAAGATATAACAATTCTAATCACGTTATCTGCTCCCATGTATACTAACCCATGAGCACTTTCTGCAAAAGCTGGTAACAACATTTTTAATGCTACTGGTTTAATTTTTTTTTATATCTACCCAAATTTCATCCTCTGTTTTATAACATTGTTTCAATTTCCATATTATTAATTTCATTCAATGTAGCGTTTTCTTGACATTGTCGTAAGTTCTCAAATGTGATATCATGAAAAATCATCAATTGGGTATGTAGCTGCCTTTCTAAAGCTGCTTCTCGAGCTGCTGAGTCTGCTAGTTTGTTTCCTAGTGAGCCTTCATCTTTCTGTTTTCTATGTGCCTGGCACTTAATGACTGCAACCTCTTTTGGCAACTGTATAGCCTCTATCAGTTGTTTGACTGTTTGTGCATGTGATATAGGTGTTCCTGATAATGTTAGGTAACCCCTATGTTTCCAAATAGCTCCAAAATCATGAACTATGGTAAACGCGTAGCGTGATTCTGTGTAAATGTTTACTTGTTTTTCTTCAACTAGCTGACATGCTTTGATGAGTGCTGTAAGTTCGGCTACCTGAACTGAGTGTAAGCCTAATGACTTAACTTCAATTAACTCATTATGTATAGTGACTGCATATCCTGTCACTAGTGAACCATCATGTGTTTATCTATGAAACATTTTCATCAGTAATGAAAATTGAATCTAGATTCTCCTGTTAGTGGTTGCGGCAGCCTCAGGCACCGCCGCGACTCTCTTGGCTCCCCTGCTGGCGTCCCGGCTATAGCTATGGCGACCGGGACGTCAATTCTGGTTTCCGCGTCCCGGTTGCCTGGGCAACAACCGGGATGCTCCAGAGTCCCTGTCGCGGTGCCCGGCCAGTTGGTTAATAGGCGGGCGTGCGCACACAAGGCTAGTTAGGTGATAGCCAATCATGGCTATCCAGGTGTTTAGGAGGCAGTGTTTGTGTGTGGATTATTTATTATGCAGCTGAGCACTGCATTACTATTGGCCACCAGCACCACTAGCTATTAGGCTACTTCTGTGAATACTTCTAAGGGCTCTTCCCTGATTGGCTACTTGGACTAATTAAGGTAGTGAGGACTGAGCCTTACTGCCGGTTATAGCATCCTGTTCCAGTACTGCTGCCTGCTACTTTGTTCTTGTGTTTAACCTGAGATTGATTATCCGTGTATGACCCTTGCCTGTTCCTGGACTCTGAACCTGTGCTTCTGACCCTGATCTATTGCCTGAACCCGGATTCTGCACCTCTGCTAGTGACCCTAATCTTACGCCTGTCCCTGGATCCTGAACCTGCGCCTGTGACCCCTGACCTTGGTTTGTCCTCTGGATATGTTGTCTGCTGCTGGCCCCGACTCTTGCCTGGACCCCACGCTGTTGTCTGTCATAACACTCTATTCCTGGGTTCTCCTTAGCCGGTACACATCTCACGACCCCCTGTTTGTCTACAGCCAAGTCTGTCCCCACCTCCAGTGGCAACAGTGAACACCAGACTTCAGAGCAGACTCCGGGTTTTGCTATGCTGGCTGGAGGGGTTCCTAACATCTCCAATGTAGTCTCAGAAATGTCTGGTCATACACAACAACTTACACATTTACTTAATAAAATCATACTCATTGTCTTCCTTGTCCTGTGAGGTTTCTGAGGGCAATGATGTAGCAGGATTGAGATTCTGAAATTTGTATATATTGTAATGTTAGAATGCAATTTAATTTAATTTTAATTTCCTATTGTAGAAACCTTGCTACAGACACATGTCTGGTCTGTGCACTATTCAGGAGTTGTGGAACAGCATGAGGGACAAACAGATGTAACTCACACTGCAATACAATGTCTTGTGTCTTTCCCACAACAATAGCGGCTATGGCTATGAACCTTAAACATGAAGGTAATGCTTTTGCTACCTATCTAATTGTGCGCTAATTATCTTCTAAATATCCTAAAACAGTGTTCTCATCATCAATACAATAGAAAACATTATGGCCAGATAGCCGATGTTTACCAATGTGGCCAGATAGCCGATGTTTACCATGTCTTCTGGACATGCCTGGTGATCCAGATGTTCTGGGGTGAGGTCTTTGACTTGATATTTTGGAGGCTTCTATTATTCTTGATCCGGGCTTAGCCCTCCTTCACATACATCAGTCAGTGGTCCCTAAACATAACCGCTACCTATTAGGACACATACTAATAGCTGCTAGAGCAGCAATAGCTCAGAGCAGAAAGTCCCCCTCTCCCCCTAGCATCACTAGAGTTGTGTCTAAAATCCAATATAGTTTTGAGATGTAGACAATTGATGTGCCCAATACAGCATCTGCTTCTGATCCAATTATTAAATGGTTTGAATGGCACAATATGTTGCTTGAATCTCCACTTACCAAACAACATTACAGTGCTTCCATGTGCATCTGTCTAGCCAGCACTCTCCAATTATGAATTTCTTATTCACCCTCTAGGGCTCAACACAGGAGAAGCCAAATGACACAGTTATTCTGGAGTATAATAATGGAAAAGACATAGATGGTGATGAAAGTATAGCTGTCATAAATGGGATAATTGTTCATTATTATCAGCAAATTAATAATGCACAAAAATGTAAGTAATCAAGCTAGTTAGCTTCATAATATATAATCTAAAGTGTTGGCTAACAATAAAACACAATTTAAACACTATATGTACTTAATAATGGCAATAATACCATCAATTTCACGCATACTTTTTTAATAATATACTCTCACTATCTGATGCATATATTGGTGCAGCTGTTTCTGTCATTGTTACATTTAAGTCACAAAGCAGGTTTTTCATTAAAATTGGTCGCTATTTTGGGTCATCTTCAGCAAATTAAAGATCTTTAGACAAAAGTAGCACAACACAGTTTGTCCTTCCCCTAGTATATCCAGGTAGTATATGGAACACTGTCACTCTTAAATCATATTCTCTTATTAAACACTGTAGTAGTACTCAGCAGCACTGGCTGTAAACAGGTTTTTGTTTTTTTTAAAACCATTATGTTACTGGAGCCCTCCAGATGCTGCAACAGCCTATCTCCACTCTCTGCTCACTTGGATATAGCAAGCTGCTCATTTTTCATATATTCCTTTCTGTGTCCTGTCAGAAGAGAGTGAAATGGTGACTCTGCGGGGGTGTATATGTTTCCCAGCTGTCCAAGTGCCTGTAGCATGCCAGGAAATTTAATTTCCCTAGCTGGCAATACTGGGTATGTGCCTCAGGACTCCATGGAGTGGCCATGTGTACACATGTTCACCAAACTTGAAAGCAGCTTTAAGCATAAATCCCTCTAATATGATGACTCATTCCTTCCAATATGGCAAGAGCAACAATGGCCAGCGGGAGCCCTATACTAGGTCTCAGCTATTTCTCCCCCGTTCCCCAACCTCTCCATCTCCTTCCCTATCCTTCCTTTGAAAATATTAAAACATCAAACTCCTGCACATCTCATAGCGTTATCGGTTTATTTGTTGTCTTGATTAGGCCAGTTAACTGAATGCATAACCTGTGCACTTTTTTTAATTTGTATATTTGTACCATTTCTGGTTGTTACAACTTGTACATTGTCACTTACTTTGGCCTTTAAGGCTCTTACTTTGCATGTGTATTGTGTGATGGGCAATATAAAAAAATTTCCTACAAAAAACCACATAATAAGAGCAATCAGTATCTGTGACACCTCGCTTCTACAAACACCATGGACAAAATGTATCAAGCTGCAATTTGCATTATTCAGCAATTTTCTCAGGCAAGTTTGATCCCACCAATGTATGAAAGTGTGATTTGATAGTAAAACCGCCAGTAAAGTGATGTAACCAAAACCAACACACTACAAATCTCTGTTCCTACTCTTGACCATTCTAAGAATACAAGTTGCCATATGTATGAAGCTCTAGCTTTCCACTGCTGGCCAATGTTAACATAACATGAGGCACAATACAAGTTTTAATTATGAGTGTAATCATGATTTCTTGTTTAGAGGAGCAACAATTATTAATAATCTTACAGGGGCCACATTTCATTAATGATTTATATGTAAGGGAAAGTGTTTTTATTTTATTATTTTAGTGGCATGTCACATACCATAATTATTACCAGGGGGGCAATAACCCTTTTTTTCTGATGTGGCAACACTTAATATTTCCAGATGCAGACACCATTTAAAGTATAAACTTGTTGTACTACAAGTGACAGCACGCACTTGTGCCCATATAATATTTTTTTTTTAAAAATTCCCTTACATCTAATGATTAATGAAATTCAGACCACTAATTTAGTCATAAAATAATTTGTCCCCTGTAAGTGAATTAAAAATAATTTTTGCCCCTCTAAATAAGAAATCGTGATTACCTTCACATTTAAAACTTGTATTTTGCCTCCTCTTATGTTAAGAATGGCCAGATAGCATTCGTTTTTTTCTGTGGAATCTCCGGCAAGTTTGACTAAACCGATGGTGGGATAGGCATTTTAAAAATCAACACAAATCGCCAGAGATTGAATTTTGGAATCTCAAAATCGCAGTTTAATACATATGACAACTTTCGACATAAAATCGCAAACTCGAGCGATTTTTAGTGAGTTGAATTCGCGAAAACAAATAAATAAAAAAATCGTCCATGTAGTTTACTTCAGTGCTAAGGAAGAGTGCCGTTCTACAAATATACCATTAAAGTGCCAAGGGCGAGTCCCACTTGCAATTGTAATCGTAAGGACTCGCAGTCCTTAGCAATCATGTGGTTCAATGCTGTAAAAATAACGTTCACAGTTCCTGCATTTCCACAAGGATATTTCTTATTGTGAGGGCAGAGGAGGACATCATTACATCAGTGTGCAATGACATAAAAGTGCAGTATTCAGACACTACATTAGAGAAAAATCTGAAGAGCCAGGTGATGGGCTAAAGGCAGTAAAAGTTCCTGATATCCCCCAACTTGGCACCTAGACCTCTGGGGCACTGTCATTTGAAAGAGGGCAGTCCCATCTTTCAAATGATGTGGCCCCTTAGAAATTATTGTGATAGTGTGCGATTACTAGACAATAACACCCTACATGCTACAGAAAACATTAAAAAGTTCAGGGGTGGGGAGATGGTCATTGCTACAAAGTCCATATCTCCCCCCATATAAATTCAGGAGTACCCACCTGGCACCTCCTATGGTAAGCATACCCATAAAAATTACCTCAGACAGGTACTCTGCTACTCAGAAAAGTACGGCAATCCATACTACGCAAATGTAGGACAAACATTACATTTTCAGCTAATACACTACCTTCTGGAGACTACTGTGTATTCCAGTCTTGGGTTAGAAAGGTAATTGACCCATCAACTGATGCTGTAGATTGCCCAGTTTGCACAATGGTATGCTTTGTTTAGCTACCCATATTACACCTACACATTTTATACACTGAATTCAAGACAGTGTAAACTAGCAAAAAAAGCTTTATAATCTTAAAGTGCAATAAAGTGCAAATTTTATTATGAAAACATATGTGCATATTCCTGCTTTTTGCTGTGTTGGAGGAACAGCCAAAGCAAAAACCACTTAATATTTATTGGTGGTGTTAAGTAAAAAAAAAATTTGGGCAATTTATCATCATCAGCTATTTATATAGAGCCACTAATTCCGCAGAGCTATACCAAGAACTCACTAATATCAGTCCCTTTCCCATTAGAGCTTACAGTATAAATTTCCTAACATACACAATTTTGGTTAGATTTTTTTTGCAGTGTCAGGGCATATAATCATAAAAGTATTTTATGAAAATTCAAATTGTTCTGACAAAAAAATTTGTGTGGGTACTGCATAAACAAATGACTGATATTGCTGTTGCTATGTGACCAGTTGCAAACGTGCCAAAATAGGCCCAGCACAAGTTTGAGAAAAGCCTCAGTGGTGAAGACATTAATTTATTTCTACGCATTTATTTTCTATTCTGGTGTGTGTCACCTGTTTGTTTTGAAAGGGAAGAATCTTTGGTCCTTACTATTTAAAGAACAACATTTCTGCAAAGAACCAGAAAAAAAGACTTACTAATCAGGCTAAATTGAACATTTATTTCATAGTCTACCATATTGATTTCTTTTGTATACTTGACTGTATATGCTCACTTAATAGGTGAATATTTTTCACTTTTCATCAAACAGAATTATTGCACTGTACTCTGTGTTGCAGACTTTCCTTAATGAATGCATTGTAGGTCTCCAATATGCAAGCAAGGTGAACAAACGAAAACAAAAGTAGTGCAACACCATTGTGAAACAATAAAGGTATACAAGTATATAACGTGTAATGTGCACACCTAGATCTCTTTATAAACAGGCACTCTAAATAGTAATTTTATTCATTTCTCCTTCTTTATATTTTACATGTTGTGCGTCATAGTCATGCAGCAAGAAAGAAGAGCAAAAACAAATGTGCTACCTCTGTTTCTTCTGGTGAATAGAATATAAGTGTAAAGGTCAAATAACACTCACCCTGTAAGGGGGTTTCATCTTGCATGAAATCAATAAAGATCTTTCTCTGCTTTTCAAAAGAGCATTTATTCTAAAAAAATAAAATCTAAAATGGCGTAGTAAAATGAAGATAAAAAGTAATAACTTCACTCTCAATTACAGAGTTAAATCACAGCATAAAATCGAGCAGCAAGCTCCTAGAAATATCCTTATTCTTCAGATTGTGGGATTCTTCATAAACCCCTCTTAAGCATTTTGTGTGTCATCTAACACGTTGCATCACAGAGTTGTGGCATGCAGATATTGGGCCTGATTCATTAGGACACGTATCTGCCAGTTTTGAGCATTGTACTCAAAATCACTCTGCGCATGCTCAGAACTGGCAGATACAGGTGACAAAACAGCCCTTTTCCATGCTCTAATGCATAGGAAAAGGAACTTACTACTACTTACGATAAAGGGGAGTGATTGGGGCAGGGAAGGGGCATGTGGCCATAGTGACTGTACAGTGTGGGCGTGCAAAACTGGAGCGCACGCAGCCATGGCTGTTGCAAGTTTTATGGCCATGGAAGTAACCTTCCATTTCACCCATATCGCTTGCTCCGGTTCTGGAGATAGTCTAAGCTAGCCGGTGGGTCTGCCAGCATTACGGCCGGCACATCCTGCTGGCTCTCTAAAACGCAGTTTGCGCTCAGAATACGTGCCCTAATGAATCATGCCCATTGAGTCTAATTTCAAGCGTGTACCTGGTTCTAATTGGTTAGGTAACCCAAATCAAAAGGTCATAAGATTATGGTCAAGACAGACTAGACATTCTAAGGCTGGGTACACACTACAGAAAATGTCTCCCAATGCAATATCGTTAATGATTTTTCCAAGGACTGAAAGTCCCGATCAGCATGCTGATTCGTGTGAACACACTGTACACGTTTTTAAAAAGAAACACAATATGGTGGCCCTGCCCAACTATCTCCTCCTTCTGGGATGCGGTTTGTGGCCTTCTAAACTCTCTATTTGAGGCTCCCGTTGCAAAGGACCCCTGGGTGTTTCTACTATGTTATCCTCCTCCGGAGCTCGACAAATTTTCCAAAAAATTAGCTACACACATACTGACAGCGGCTAAATCCTTTATCGCGCTGAACTGGAAAAAAACTTCCCCTCCTTCTCTAACAGCCCTTCAAAAACAAATCTGGCATGTTGCAGCCATGGAACAGATTACCTATTACCTCCATGATAGAGGCCATGTTTTTAACCAGGTTTGGGCTCCATGGTAATTTGTAGAAAGCTTGCGCCCCCCTAACAATTAGCCCCGTGATGAGGACCCATGTGTGGTAAACACGGCTCCCTCATGCGCTTTGCTCCCTTACCGTCTTGAGTCATCTACACACTCTCCACCTCCTGAGCTTTTTCATATCCCTGCTTTGTGGTCTCCCCCCTAACTCCCTTTCATCTACCCCATTCCCATATTTCCCACTTTTACTAGTTATATATAATTTGATACAGCATATAAAATTGTAAAAATGGGTGCTTTTCATTATAAGCTTCTATGTACAACATGTCAATTCTATTGTTCTGACTGTTTCTATACGCCTGTACAACAATAATACAATGTCATTCCCTGTATTTGCTTATTTGACCAACCAAAATAGAGAATTTAAAAGAAAAAAAAAAGAAAAAAAGGAAACACAAGTTTTACAGCTTTGTCAGTACCCAAGTGGTTTCTCAGCTTTGACTGCACCAACCCAAATGTGGAATAATACTGAAGCTGATGATGCTGCAACTGTTATCAACTGTTCTACGGCAACCATGATATTTTCATTACCAGCTACAGTTTCTGAACTGAACAATGTGCATTTTACACAAGTCTATTGATGTCACTGTTGATAAAACATTGTGGTCAAACAAGAAGTCATTAAACGGTGTTGCTTTGGCTTGGAACTTGACTAGTGTTAGTAGAAGGATATTTGTGGATATTTTTCTTTGGCAAACTTAAGAACTTCGAACTTCTTAGGCTAACACAGGTGATGACAACTGTTGACTGGTTGAATGTGTCGTGCAGTAGAATTTGAAAGCTGACTTATTACAAATAAATAACAAATATGCATACATGCCGAAAAACCAGTTTAAACTGACCCATAATTGCTTTTGAGCATTAATCTCATACCACTCATAACTTGCGATCTCTATGTGTGATTGCTACTCTGTGGACACCGGATTTCTGCTGGTAAAATATAGACTAATAAGAGACCAAACTCCACATATTTCTGGAGGACCTGAACCATAATTACCTTTACTGTAGTAGTATCCATGTATAAATAATTTGTAATACATTTACTAATAAATGAATGTGGATTGGAACTTTAATAAATATGTTTATAATCAACACTGGGTACTCTATTTGTAGTAAAGATGCTGCTCCTATAGGATAATAGTGATAAGATTCAAGAAGTGCAAACAAAACTAATGTGAAAGAAAAATGCTGTAGAAATGGTAAATGGAATGTTTACAGTCCTTTGCGGACTGTGTATATAGCAGGTTTTGCAGAGAAGAGGGGCGAAGGTCCTGATTCTAACCCTAATGCTATGTTCTACCTTACCCTGTCATATTCTTCCTCCGTCCAGCCGCTCAGGTCTTCTTCCCTCTGTGAGTCATTCTTCGAAAAGTCTCTTGCCGTCTTCTTTCGGATGACCGGATGTAGCGCATGAACTGCAGATTGAACGCAAGCCGTTTCACTTCCGATTTCAGCTTGTGGGCGTGTATGGAATAACTCCTACGTGCTTCGTCCAATCAGGACTTTGTCAAGGATACTTCATCAATAAGGGGATGGATTTTTAATATGCTTTACCCTGCTTCTGAGAAATATGGATTGGTGTGGTGGGACCAAGGAGCCTCAGTCTGTGCAGCATTCAGTTTGTCTACAGCGTTGACACGATCTGCAGGAAGAAGTACGAAACGCGTAGGGTTTATTCCATTCACGGCCACAAGCGGATACCGGAAGTGATACCTACTTGAATGTCCATGCAATCTACAGTACATAGGGCACACTATCAGAACTAGTGATGGGAAACCTAGTTCATTTTGATGATTAGTTCATTCTGATCTAGTTCACACAAAAGATTAGTTCAAAAGATTAGTTTATTTGACTCAGTAGTTAATTTCACTCATTTGACTCGGTAGTTCATTTATAGCTCAGTTAGTTCAGTTAGATCATTGGCTCTGGAACACTGCTGAGAGAAGTGATTGGAGACATAGATCTAGTCTATTACACATAATGCAGGCATATCTACTACTTCTCAGTAGATGAGTTATAGTCATGTTAAAATGATCAGATAAGTTTAATATGTCAGATCATTTTTAATATTTTAAAAAGGGCAATCACTTATACAAAAACTAGTAGTGACACGTTGAGCTCTGCAAAATTAATTACATTTTCCTTATTATTTTTTACTTCCATAATATGCAAATGAAAAAGACCCAAATTCAGAGTATTATAAAGTGTCACTTTTTTGCTTTTAAAATACAGTAGATTAAAAAAAAAAACAAAAAAAAAAAAACTTACCTTTGACCTAATCTTATTTTTCTAATTTCTACCATTAATGTCACTGAATGCACGCCAGTGCCATGATTAACAATGGGGCAGAAGGGAGTACACGTCACTGGGGGCGGGGGCAAAATGACGCAATTCACGAAGCCCCGCTCCCTACACCCAAACCCCGCTCCTGGAACCCCCAGACGTAACCAACATAATGTTGGCAATTATGACTAATCAACTTCTGTCATTTATCTAGCAGAGTCTATAAAATGGCAGAAAATGATTTAGTTGCTATGGGCAATGTTTTCACTTTATCTCTCTTGAAGGTTTAATACATCTCCCCTGTATATATGTTGGAGTAAACAGAACTACAGTATATAGCATGCAGCACTCAGCAGTGCACTTTGTCTTGAGCTGTCAGGGAAGGGAATGTTTCCTGTGACTCATGAACTAAATGATCTTAATGATTGAAATGATTCGGAGAGTGAAATGATTCGGAGAGTGGAATGATTCAGAGAGTGGAATGATTCGGAGAGTGAAATGATTCGGAGAGTGAAATGAAGTAGATGAACTAATGAACTCCTGAGCCAGAAGAATGACTCATAGTCAGTGATCAGCTCCAGAGTCTCACACAATGTCTGAGCACAGTAGTGCCATCTTTGGTAGTTTAGAGGTACTGACTCATGAGTATTAAATGAGAGAGCTGAATAGAAACAAAAGAGCCAGTGTAAATGAGACAGTGTGTGAGGCTGCTGGAGTTGCTTGGCTTTATCTCTAACTCCTCCCACTTTTTTTAGTTCCTGGTGAACTAATCTTTGTCAGAGCTGTGAACTAAATGATTTAGTTCACTTTGAAGATTAGTTCATTTGAACTAATCATTTCTGAACTACCCATCACTAATCATAACAGTGAAAACAAGAATCAGTGAACACATCCGTAACATAAAGAAAAGCTACCCCCTTACATAGCATATCAGAACACTTTCCGAGCCATAAAATAAGTAGACAAAAATTGGAGGGGTGAGGATTTCTTAAGAAAAATCAACAGAGAAGAAGTCTGTTGGATTTATAAACTCGACACTCACACCGAGAGGTCTTAACATTGATTCTCATTTAAAACCAGCCCTGGGAAGTAAGGAACCATTCCATTAATCCAACATCCATAACAGGATCCTATTGCACACTCACCAAAGAATCATTCACATTAGAAATGGAGTGGAAATTTTGGTCAAGCCCCCAAATATGAGGCCACTTTCATTATGTCCATCCACATATCCTCTATACACAAAATGGATATACATAATAAATCTATACTACCCCACTGCAACGTAATTTCACCACAGTATTAACAGACCATGGGTGTCCATTCATCCTACCCAATTATACACCTATGCTTAACTAACCAGACACTGGGGGCATTTTCTATACAAGATGTCTGTTATGTACTTGCCCTTAGTTTTGCCCTCATTCAAGATGGCCGTGATTGCATCATGAAGTTTCCATCTTGGATCTCTGTTATGAACTTGCCCTTACAATAGCCCTTATCCAAGATGGCCGGGACTGTCTCATGAAGATTCCATCTTGGATCCCATTTCCTGTTTGGGCCTAGAAAAGGCACTTCCTGTTATGAAGCCTTTGCACGAGTATTGTGTTTGTCTCTGAACCAGATGCTTCCACAGAACCTTGCCTCCTTGTGATTTGGACTACAAGTACTTGATACTTCCACCAGACCTTTAACCTCTTGTTACTTTGGACTTTATTTGTTGGACACTGGAGATTTATTTGTATACCAAAATAAATCCTTTTGAATTCAGAAATACCTGGCTATTGGGTTCGTTTGTGATACCAGAAGCGTGACAGGATACTCGTGCCCAAAATGACGGAGCCCGCCGGGTCAGAACCATCTGCTTTACAGCGACTTGCGGATCTGAGTTTCCACATGCATTCTGCTTCAAGACAGCTACAGGAATTTCATGCAAAATTTCAAGAACTGGAGACCCAGTGTACAAATAATTTTCAACAGCAAAATCAACACGTAACGGAGTTGCAAATAAATGTTCATGAACTCAAAGATCAAATAGCGCTACAAAATGGAGTTATTACAGAACTACAGGTGCGGCTTCAAGAAGTTAATGCTGTAGCACCTTCAGCTGCAGTACATCAGCCCACACTCCCACTACCTCCGGCCCGATTCTCAGGTGATCGTAAAAAATACAGAGGTTTTATTAATCAATGTAATATGCATTTTGATTTACATCCTACTTATTTTTTGACTGATGTACAGAAAGTACGTTGTATTCTTTTATTGTTGAAAGATGATGCCTTGGCATGGGCTTCTCCTTTGATAGAAGCAAAAAGTCCCATATTACAAAATCTTTCTAATTTTATGGATGCAATGAACCAGATATTTGATGATCCAAATCGAAGGGCTACTGCTGAGTCAGTTTTATTAAAAATGCGTCAGGGAAGACGTTCAGTGGCTGAATACACCTCTGATTTCCGAAGATGGATTTTGGACACTGATTGGAATTCGGCAGCTAAGCTGTCTGTTTATCGAAAGGGGTTATCTGAGTTCATTAAAGATGAATTATCTAGAGCTGATGCACCCACTGAATTTGAAGCCTTTGTTAAACATTGTATTCGTATTGATGCTCGTCAAATGGAGAGGAAACAAGATAGATGGGGTTCCATGTGGACTCGTCCTAATTATCCAGAACCAGCAATATCAAATTACTCTGGAACTCCTGCAACACAACAAATTGAGGAGTCTGAGCCAATGCAAATAGATACCATTCGCAAACAGATTTCTATTGAAAGAAGAGATCAACGACGACAAGAAAATCTCTGCTTGTATTGTGGTAAATCTGGACATTATGTTTCTAATTGTTCTCAACGACCTCGCAAGACAGTTGCTACATTAATGGAACCTAAAGACTCTGACCAGGAATCTATTATTTCATGCTGCTCACATCAACTGAATGCTATTATTCCTCAAATCTCTTCACTGTCTACATTGGAGAGAGAGAACAGAAGAATAAAGAATCATTTTTCAATACCAATACAACTTAAGATAAACTCTCAACTTATTTCAACCATGGCAATGCTGGATTCAGGAGCCAATGGTAATTTCATGGATATAGATTTTGCTAAACAAAACCATATAGTATTTCAAGAAAGAAAGACCCCTGTATTGATGGAGACAGTTGATGGGTCCCCTCTGAATTCTGGTCCCATCACACATGAGACAGAACTTATGTCCTTGATGATAGAACCCAATCATAAGGAGGAACTCACTTTTTTTCTCATCTCTTCTCCAAATTTTCCCATAATTTTGGGTCTCCCTTGGTTCACTAACAATAACCCAGCCATTAACTGGGAGTCTCAAACCCTAACGTTTCAAGATCCTATCGGTATGGTCCTGCTTGCACAGGAGGAGAGTCAGATCTCAGTGTCCCCCTCTTCTGTGGAGGAACAATTGCCTGTTCAATATCAGGATTTTGCAGATATCTGTAACAAACAAAATGCTGACAAATTACCACCCCATCGACCATATGATTGTCCCATTGATCTATTACCTGGGGCTGCTATTCCTTTTGGTCGGATTTATTCATTAGCTGATCCTGAATTAAAGACACTAAAGACTTAACTGGAGGAAAATGAAACTAAAGGTTTTATACGTCCTTCAAAATCTCCAGCAGGGGCTCCTATTTTTTTTGTAAAAAATAAAGATGGATCTTTGCGGCCATGCATTGATTATAGAGAATTAAATAAAGTTACTATAAAGAACAGACATCCACTTCCTCTCATCCCAGAATTATTGGAAAGACTGCAGACAGCAAGTATTTTCACAAAGCTTGATTTAAGAGGAGCGTACAACTTAATACGCATTCGACCAGGTGATGAATGGAAAACGGCTTTTCGAACAAAGTATGGACATTATGAGTACCTCGTGATGCCGTTCGGGTTATGTAATGCCCCTGCTACTTTCCAACATTTTATAAATGATGTCTTTCGAGATTTGCTTGATCTGTTCATTATTGTATATCTTGATGATATCCTTATCTTTTCTAATTCTTTACCAGAACATCAAGAACATGTTCGAATTATTTTACAACGGCTACGTATAAACCAATTATACATCAAGTTGGAGAAATGCGAATTCCATCGTACTCAAATAAAATTTTTGGGTTACATTATATCCCCTCAAGGACTGTGTATGGATCCCTGTAAAGTGCATGCTGTGGTAGATTGGCCCATACCTAAAAACATCAAAGATGTGCAACGATTTATGGGCTTTGCTAATCTCTATCGACGTTTTATAAAGGACTTTTCTGGAATTGCTGCCCCCATTACTCAGCTCACAAAAAAGGTTTCCTCCTTTCAGTGGTCACCAGCAGCTGATAAAGCTTTTTCCATTTTGAAAACTAAGTTCACGTCAGCTCCTATATTAATTCATCCTGATCCTACACTCCCATTTGTTTTGGAAACTGATGCATCAGATTCAGCTATAGGAGCAGTAATTTCACAAAGAGTAGGAGAAAAAATGTTACTTCACCCCTGTGCTTTTTATTCAAGGCAAATGACTGCTCCTGAAAGAAACTATGATGTGGGAAATAAAGAACTTCTTGCCATTATAGCTGCTTTTTCAGAATGGAGACATCTTTTAGAAGGTGCAAAGCATCAAGTGATAGTCCTCACCGATCACCGGAATTTGGAATTCCTTAAATCAGTAAAAAGATTATCTCCCCGACAAGCTCGATGGGCTCTCTTTTTAAGCCGTTTTGATTACCTAATTTCCTATAGACCTGGATCGAAGAATGGAAAAGCCGATGCCCTCTCAAGAGCTTATGCGGAGAATCCTCAACAGGTAAAGCCTGTTCAAACAATAATTCCTGATTCAAATTTTTTGGGGGTTATTTGTACAACGGAGTTATTAACAGAGATCAAGAATGGATATGATATGGATTCTACCCTCATGAATCCTCCAAAAAATGTTAAATTATCTTATGACAACAGAGTCTGGCATATGGCACATCAACTATACGTTCCAGAAAAAGCACGGTTAAAGGTCATGCAACTATTCCATGACTCTAAATTAGCAGGCCATAAAGGACTTCAGAAAACTCAAGAACTGTTAAGCCGTTCATTCTGGTGGCCCAACTATAAGGAAGATATAGCAAAATATGTATCCTCTTGTACAACGTGTGCCAGATTTAAGACTCCTCGTGCTTCTCCTTTTGGACTACTACAACCTTTGCCAATACCTACACGTCCATGGGATTCCATTTCCATGGATTTTATTGTAGAACTTCCGAGATCTAAGAATATGACCACTATCTTTGTGGTAATTGACAGACTGACAAAGATGGCTCACTTTATACCCTGCCAGGGTACTCCTACAGCAAAAGAAACAGCCGACTTACTTATAAAAGAAGTTTTTCGTTTGCATGGCGTTCCTAATGATGTGGTGTCAGACCGAGGCGTTCAATTCACATCACGATTTTGGAAACAGTTTTGCAAATCCCTTGGCATTGTGGTGAACTTGTCCACTGCATTTCATCCACAAATGGACAAACGGAGCGAACAAACCAAACACTTGAGCAATATCTCAGATGTTATATTTGTCACCTACAGGATGATTGGGTTGATATCCTCCCCATGGCTGAGTTTGCATACAATAATTCTCAACATTCATCTACAAGATTTAGCCCTTTCTATGCTAATCTAGGATATCATCCAAATATTTGTCCCAATCTACCTTGTGACTCTCCAATTCCTGCTGTGGAAGATAGACTGATTATTATGCAAAATAATCTTGAATTATTAAAAGAGACTTTGAAAACTGCTCAAGAAAGATATAAACGTGATGCTGACAGATCACGAAGGGCTGCTCCAACTTTTAGTATTGGTGATGAAGTATGGTTGTCAACTAGACATTTAAGAATGAAGGTACCATCTGCTAAGTTGGGAAGTAAGTTTATTGGTCCATATAAGATCATTGCACAGATTAGTTCAGTAGCTTTTAGATTGGATCTTCCTGATTCCATGAAGGTACATCCTGTTTTTCATGTATCATTACTAAAACCTTCAGTTAAGAATCCATTTCCTGGTCGCTCTTTGCCTCCTCCTGAGCCAATTCAAGTTGATGAGCATGAGGAATTTATTGTCGAAAAGATCCTGGACTCTCGTATGTTTCGAAACCAATTACAGTATCTGCTACGTTGGCAGGGTTATGGGCCAGAAGATGACTCTTGGCAATCTGCAAAGGATGTTCATGCCCCACTTTTGGTAAAAGCATTTCATAGACAGCATCCTGGGAAACCTGGTCCTAAGTCGTCCAGAGGACGTCGTTGAGAAGGGGGCATCCTGTTATGTACTTGCCCTTAGTTTTGCCCTCATTCAAGATGGCCGTGATTGCATCATGAAGTTTCCATCTTGGATCTCTGTTATGAACTTGCCCTTACAATAGCCCTTATCCAAGATGGCCGGGACTGTCTCATGAAGATTCCATCTTGGATCCCATTTCCTGTTTGGGCCTAGAAAAGGCACTTCCTGTTATGAAGCCTTTGCACGAGTATTGTGTTTGTCTCTGAACCAGATGCTTCCACAGAACCTTGCTTCCTTGTGATTTGGACTACAAGTACTTGATACTTCCACCAGACCTTTAACCTCTTGTTACTTTGGACTTTATTTGTTGGACACTGGAGATTTATTTGTATACCAAAATAAATCCTTTTGAATTCAGAAATACCTGGCTATTGGGTTCGTTTGTGATACCAGAAGCGTGACAATGTCTAATATACACTTAAGGATACAAGACCATAAAGGTGTTGGCATAGGATAGTAAACCTAAGTCAGAAAGAAAATGGGTCAAGGACATCCACCCTATTACAACTACATATTAATTCATCAATTGATTAATGTACTATTTATTTTTCTTCTTGTTTTGAGCATCTCACAATGCAAAATGCAACTGTATTATTACATCAATATACCACTTACAGTGTCACTCCAACCATATAGGGTGCTTGAATAAAACAACCATATATACCCACAAGCACAGGACCTAATGTTCCTGAATGACCCCACCACAAGAGGACCCAAGTGCATTGGAAATCGGAACAGTTTATCACAGGCCTTCAAAAGACCACCTAAGCATCAGTGTGAATTATCGATTAAAACAAATAGGCTGACACCCAGGATCCCAAGTCACTGTCACATCTGACTAAATAAACAGGTATACATTGAATCAATTATAATTTCATTGATCTGCAATTGATTAATTTGAGATTATATGGTAAAAGTCAGTTGCTAGCCCACACTGTTAATCAACTTCACTTAACCATTTGCCTGATTTCCTTTATGTTAAAATGTTAGAAATATGCTACAACATACAAATCTTTACATAATATCATAGTTGCAGAATGAGCACTTCAGCCTAACTGCAGGATCTCATAGTAGGCACATTTTACCGTTTTTGATCTTCTTAACAAGTGATCTACACCTGCACCAAAAGTGACACTCAAGGCATCCAACTGCAGTCTGCAATTCCTAAGGCCGACAATCCCCACCCTGCACAGTTAATCATACATATGTGCAATTAGTTGTAACCTAAATATTGACTATAAGAAGCACTAAACCACCATTCAAGCCACTCCTTGAGAAAGTCCGGTTTATGAATAAAACCTGTCAGAAAAACTCAATTTAAACCTGACAGATCGAACCACTGTTCACAGACTTTATTATATGCCTTATTACTATTCACCACAATGTAAGTGGAACTTTGAATGTAGTATTAAAATGTTCATATAAACAGACTTCACTATGTACGTCATTTTTAATCTTTGAATTGATAATCTTGCACACGTGGGACATGGGAAGTTTTGGTGAAACACAGAGAGAGTCTTTCCAGGACAGGACAGAGATGCACCAATGCAATTTTTGTAAAAGTCCAGTAAACCTGTTGTATACTCATACGCACTATCAATCAGCAACATTGCAGATGAGATCCTCTGCAGCACCGACACCTTTGGGTAATTTTTGCAGCTTCATTCGCAGTTATAATATTCACTGTTATCTTGCATACAGTTTTCACTGTGTTTTTATAGCAATTTGTTTGCACCATACCATATACTCCCAGAATATTCATGGTCATCTTGCAACCAAATTATCTGTGTTCTTACAGCAAATTACCTGCATCATACCATACATTTTGTATAATTTCACCAATATACATTACTTACTCTGTATTTGGGTGCAAGCTATGGCTGAATCTATACAATTCAAAAAGAATAGCAACATAATTATACAAATTATTGCTAGATATAACCTCACACTAGGTTAACACTCTAAGAGGCACATTACAAGTTAAATCGCATTCAGGAGCGCCAAGTGTACCCCGAGAATACATATGTAAAAATAAGAGCTTGCTTAGCTATCACAGGAGCGGCTCATACGAGGGCAGCAACACCCTGTTTGTTTTGCTTTATCCTTCTCGCCCACTTCCTCCTTGTCCACCTACACGTCCTTGCTTCCAACTTCCTCCATATCCTCTATCTAAACTAATGTGCTCAATTAGGCTGTTATTCCTTCATCAACATTCTTCATCAACATTTATTTATCTAGCACCAGCATATTCTGTATCACTTTGCAATTGGGAACAAACAGTAATAAAACAATACAGGGTAATGCAGACAGACAGAGAGAAAAGAGGATCTTGCTCACAAGCTTACAATCTATGAGACAATAGGAGTTTGATACATGAGGTTAAGTGCTACATATTGCATATTGGTCCAGCCAGACTACAAAGGAAAAGCATCTTAGTGGGCTATATGAGCCAGTCACACAGCAATGTTGGTCAGGGGGTCAGAAGGTTGTTTTCTTCTGTGAACTGTGTAAAGGGTGGTAAGAGGGTATCCTAGGGAGGTTAAGGAATATTATAAGCTTGCCAGAAGAAGAGGTGGGTTTTCAGAGAACGTCTGAAGGTTTGAAGACTAGAGAAAAGTCTTATTGTACAAGGGAGGGATTCCACAGAGTGGGTCCAGCCCAGAAAAGCAGTGTAAGTGGGAAACAGGGCAGGTAATGAACGTGGATGAGAAACGCAGATCTTGTGCAGAATGGAGGTGTCAAGCTGGAAGAAATTTTGAGACAAGTGAAGAGGTGTTTGCGGTTGCAGTTTTTGTTGATGACCTTGTATATGTTAGTAAAAATATTTAAATTGAATTTTGCAAAAATACAGGCAACCAATGTAGAGACTGACAGATTATGATGTTGCATGCAAAATGGATTCTATGGTTGAAAGTCTGATTTATGGAAGATCAGCAAGGATGGTATTGCAATAGTAAATGCAGAATATGAGTGCATGAATTAAAGTTTTTGCAGTGTTTTGTGTGAAGTAGAAGTGTATTCTGAAAATGTTTGTTTTGTAACACGATTTAGATAAAAATTGGATGTGGGGGAAAAAGCATAGTTCTCAGTCAAGGATCATCCGTAAGCAGCAAGCTTGTGGGGTAAGATTTATAGTCATGTTATCAACAGAAATAGAAATGTCGTATAGGTAACTCCTGAAGGCTGTAGTTATTTAAATTTCCTAAATTGATTATCCTGTTCATTAGTACATCTGATAGCAACAACTAGAAACTCATCATCATTCCACATTTAAAGTTACACAAAAGGTTCCATTATCAGTCATCATAAAATCATTACATTCTATTGTTAAAGAGAAATAATTTTGTCCCTGCCATTTAGTATGAATAATTCCTTACACTTCCATTATCTTATTAGATTTTAAACACTTAAAACAATTGGAAATGTATATTAATAGATGTTCATCTGAGATGTTAACAGGAAATGTTTCATTTCCTTTGTGATGTGGATACACATTGCAAGATTAATAATAATAATAATAATAATAATAATAATATATAAAATGATCTATTTGTTATAAGTCTGGAATACAAAGTCCTAAACTATGAATCATGGCTTCTACACATCGCCAGGGCCGGATTAAGGGAATGGAGGCCCGGGGTTAAGGGGGCCTCCATTCTCCCGTAAGGCCCCCCCCCGTGATCCTAGCTGCCAGCGCTCGCCCCTCCCCCCCCCACGTGATCCGAGCTGCCAGCGCCTCCCCCCGGCACTTACCTCCTTCTCCGGCGCGCTGTACGCTCTATACTGAGATCACATGAGAGTGAGACTCACGAGATCTCATCAGTAAGGAGACCACAGCGCGCCGGAGAAGGACCGCAGTGAAAGTGCTCAGCAGCACTGATCGCGCCGGGGGCGCCCCCGCCCCCGACCGATCAATACTGCTGCTGAGCACTTTCAAGGGCCCCCTGGATGCCATAGGCCCCTGGGCTGTAGCCCAGTTAGCCATATGGTTAATCCGGCCCTGCACATCGCATGTGGTTTTCAGCCCCAAAAGATTTACTATCTTGAGTTTTTGGAGGCTGAAACCTCAATTGCTTGAAAATGTATGATTATCCCTTGGACTTTGCAATCCTATCCTACTCTTCCCTGCAAAGTTAATCAAACTGCAAGGTGATCCCATGTGCACAGCACTCTTTAGGTCATTCCATAGGTTTGCAATAAGATTAATGTCTGAGCTCTGACTGGGCCATTCCAAGGCTTTCATCTTCCTTACCTGAAGCCATCCCTAGGTTTGGCTTTGGATCATTATCATTTGGAAGGTGAAATACCTAATCTTCAGCTTTCTGACAGAGGCCAGTAGGTTTCAAGCCAAAATATTTTAATAGTTGGTGCTATTTACAAAACCCTCTATCACGACTAGAGACCCTGTAGTAGCTGAAGAGAAACAGCCCTAAAGCATAATACTTCCACCACCCCGTACTTCACAACAGGTATGGTGCTCTTTGGGTGATGAGCTCTGTTTTAGTGCCAAACATATCTTTTACAATTAAGGCCAAAAAGTTCAACCTCAGTCTCATCAAACCATAAAAAAAATTCACACGGGTTGGGGTGAATGAATGTATTTATTTTGCAAAATTTAGATTGGCTTGTATGTTCTATTTTGTGAGAAGTGAATTAAGTCTTGCTACCCTACCCCCATCGTCTAGACATGTTCAGAATATGGGAGATTGTTGTCCCATGCAGGGAGTTACCAGTTCCTGACCAAAATTCCTGCAGTGCCTTTAATGTTGCTATATGCCTCTTGGTAGCCTCCCTGACAAGTTATCTCCTTGTCCTGTCATCAACTATGAAGGGATGTCCTGATCTTGGTAATGTCCCTCATGTATCACATTTTATCCACCTTATTATAGTCTTTAGTGTTCCATGGTACATGCAAGGCCTTTGAAATTCTTATACACGCCTCTCCTGATTGGTACCTTTCAACAATGTGATCCCGAGAGTTTTTGAAAGCACCTTGCACGCTATGCTGTCTCTCCCAGTAGGATAAACCAATAAAACTACAAAAAAATCCAACAGGAACAGCTAAACTTTATGTGGTGTTAATCTCAATCACTTTCATTGCTGACAGGTATATGTCGATTACCTTTGACAATTATTTTGAAAGTGAATTGAATGCTAATGCAGGATACTTCATCAATGATGTAGTACCTACATGTCTACATTTCTAGCAAACATGGAGACAATGAAGCAAAGTTCTTCTGTAAGAGCAATAGGTCAGATTATAAAGATTTCTATAGTTCCCAAAGAAACATCTGTCGAAGTCGTATAATTGGATGAATGAAAGTATATTGGTTAATATTGTTTTGCCGTGCGATTGCGATCCGTACGCCACGTAACACAGATCCGTACGCCACGTGGCATGGTGCGATCGCACGGTAAAATACGCACGCACACACTCGCATTACAACATTTAGTTATTTATATAATTCATATTGGTTCCGTTACACTGTAATTTATGAGCAGATAGTATTTGGTTTATTGTTAGTCTATATATATTATGATTATATGTACACTTCAGTGATATTCAAGGTTCAGGTTATAGGAAAGGTATCATGCCTAGCATCATAATAAAACCCTATTCATCAGCAGCTGTCCGGTTCCATCGCTGAAGAGATCGCATATTGCATACTCTAGTTATTGATGTTAGGGAATAAACCTTTGTATGATGCTGGCTATGAAATGCTAATTGTAACTGGAGCATTGGCGGGAAGAAAGGAGCTCATCCCCTGGAGAGACGACCCCCACCTTTGGATTCCTTAGATTGAATCAGCCTATGACCTGTTTAGCTTGGACCCATCTGATGTCTGGACCTATAGAAGCAAGCCACGTCATTTGCATTGTTCTCTGTAACACTAAATGTGTATATATGATCATAGCTGTGCACCCAGTCCTCAGTCTTCACTGACCGCAGTATTCTAACAGATATACTGTCCACTGGGTCCCGTGGGTGCGCAGCGAGCGCATGCGATAGCAGCGGTATGTATTTATTTTTTGGTATTGGCTGTACTGTACTGTATCATAATATAATAATGTATTGAATTGTTGACTATTTACATCTGCTAAAATAAATCACTTTGTGTGTTAGAAACACAATACAATCGCTCGGGCAATGCTTATTTGAAAACGATAGAATTACTTTAATACATCAATAACATTAGTAACCCAAAATCTTGTATCAAACAAATCTAAGATCACGTTACAACGATTTGTTACAGTCATATACTGCAGTTTTATCCTTATATGCCTTCTTAATGAGCTTTCCACTAGGTCAGAGCATATGCTACTTTCAATCTCCTTCTCCTGTATGTCCATTTGTTCCCAGTTTTGAAATGGGCAGCGATAAGAGTTGTATGATTGAGCAAGTGAGGACAGAGCTTGATGTAGAAAAAAAAATGCTACAAACTTGAGAGTCAGATATTTGAAGGATAGTTGTCCCCAACAGTATACTACTGTATATAAAAATATTTCTTGATGGCATGAGGGCATTTACTTGTAACAAAATAGTAACAGTTGAACGCTAATAAAGGACAATTCAAACATAAAATATGCATTTTTATTGCATTTGTTGGTTTGATCTAAACACATTTACAATCTGACATTGGTTAAACTAGATATTGTACTAGTTCCTGAGTTCCAGACATTGCTACAAAAAACAAACCACTTGCAGTTTTACAAAAACATTTAGGGTAATGGCTCTTTGAATTGTATTACCCAACTAAAATGCCATCCTTGAAACATATGCTAGGCAGTGCAAAACTGGACATGTGCTTTGAATTTTGCTTGTTGGATCTCTACATCTTCTTCTATGCTCTATTACTACACTGTCTGTCGATACAGAAGTTTCTGTGGCGCCATATAAATAAACACTGATAACGCAAAGAGAGATACTGTATTATTTGATTAAGCAGCAGTTTTCAGATATTATGTAGCAAATGAAGACAGTGGGTGTGAGGTAATTGAAAATTTGCTTTGGTCCATCTGTTAGGATAGCAAGATTACGGACATGTTTGAAATCCATTGCCCAAAGAGTAGAGAAAATGTTGTATCCAATCAAGCAACTGTAGCCTTCATAAAACAGAAGTAACAATTTGCTTGTTTAGTACAACATTCTCCTGATTTCAGTAATATGCCAAGACATTCAGCGCTATCTGGTTCTGACGAAACACAAAAATGAGTGCAGATACACTCCACCCTAATCACAATGCAAACTTGTTCAGTCCTTCATTAACAAGTATTGTAAAGCAGTTCATATATTCATCCCTATCTTGCAGAGATGTTATTGATGATCTTTTCACATCATAAGTGATTTATTTCAAAGGAATAAGCACCTCCCCATCACCTTCGTGGTAGCAATATAAGATGGACTTCTACAAAATTTACAAAAGAAAAATAAATGTTATGCATATCTCCTTGACAAAGACCGCAAGACGGTTGAAACGCGTCGGAGCGGTATGACTGATTTATGAAAACATTTTAATAGCTTACTAAAGATTGACTGCATGGCATAGAAGTGAAGAAAAGTAACCCGGGACCAATAACATCTGATTTCTTCCCTATATGCGATAAAGAACATATCTCTGGTAGGAGTATTCACTCATTATTGTGATTTTATGTGTAGTTTTATTAAATTTTGGAACATTTAAACGATATCACGCTAGATTCTGTTTATTTTTCTTTTGTAAATTGGAACTGATGTCATCCATGTTGGAGAGGAGATGAACAGCGAGATAATTGATATACAGGAATTCTAAGTTGGGAGAAGTCCTCTAAATACTTATAAGCCCACATTATTCTACAATCTGGTAGGAGTCCATCTTATATTGCTACCACGAAGGTGATGGGGAGGTGCTTATTCCTTTGAAATAAACCACTTATGATGTGAAAAGATCATCAATAACATCTCTGCAAGATAGGGATGAATATATGAACTGCTTTACAATACTTGTTAATGAAGGACTGAACAAGTTTGCATTGTGATTAGGGTGGAGTGTATCTGCACTCATTTTTGTGTTTCGTGAGAACCAGATAGCGCTGAATGTCTTGGCATATTACTGTCATTTGATTGTTTTAGGTTGTATACCCTTTTTCCAAGATTTTGGCTGCAGTCAGGATCATAGAGCGCTGTGTTAGTGGTTACCAAAACCTCCATTCTCCTGATTTCAATGTGTGTAGACACCAATGGGGATAGTTGAGATGTGTTCTTCTTTTCATATGGTTATGTATAGTCAGTAGCACCACTGATGCATAGACTAAATCAACTGCAGATGATGAGCTGGTCACCACGAGAATATTCATTCTCTGAAAACAAATATTTCTTCCTGAGAAAAGCCAAGACCTTCTAGGAACCTGCAACAAGATAATAAAGCTTGTTGGTAACATTTTTAATACCTTGTAGGACATTGACTTTTTAGCTAAAGGACCAATAAGCATAAACCGAAAGTGTATTATACACTTAAATATGAGTTATTTCCATTCAGTACTTAAACAAAAAAAGCAACAACTTTTTGGTGCGTGTCCTTTAAGCAAATAAGACATTTCACCCTTGCATGCATAACCAGCCTAAAATATGAACACATAGGAGGAGTACATTCAGAACGGACAGACCTATTGGGAGGCATACTAGCTGACAAATGATGAGCTTAGGTCGTTCAAGGGAGAACCAGTTACTGGTTCAGAAATACGCTGCATCTTACATGCTTCTTAAATTAGTAAAACAATGCTCATATACCATCCTCTCTCCACTATCAAAAAAAAGTGTTAATGATCTTATAGATTGAACACAGTATTGGGGAGCTATTAAAAATCAAGGAAAAGCTGTCATCATATGGTTTATTTAAAATACCGCTAAATTCACTGCTATAATGCATGTTAGTAAAACCTAATAATCCAATCCATGGCAGCTTCAATAATGCCACAATTGTTACATAGAAGTAAAATAATTATAGCTTCTTACAACATATTACTTAAATGTTGAATATCCAAAATCTTCAATTCATCTATTATAATATTCATTATCCCAATAACATCCTAGATATCACTTTCCAGTACTGCAAAACTTCTATAGTAAAATTTTACTGAAACGCACCAACACTTTATATTTAGTCAGTTTTTTTCCCAATTTACATATCCCTGACCAAATCACAACTTTTTGGCTTCAAACCAACATAACCGAAAGTATTTATATGCCGATTGTGACAGGATCAGCAGCAACTAAATGAAGTTAATGGAAGCCTACTGAGTCAGCAATATTGAAGAGATATACCTCACAACCTCTAATATGTGCTGGAGGTAATGTGGGCCATGGATCTTATTTCCACACGTGTTGGGTCGGCCCGACATCTGCAATTACTGGAGTAAGATTACAGATCTAAAAGAACAAGCTATTAGCGCTCGATTAGCTCTTGATCTTATTGTCATGCTGCTCTGTCACACTATCAAATCAACTAATAAATCAAAAGGTAAAAGACTAGAACAATCCAAGGTCAATGCATTGCTGCTGCAACTTCACAAATTTGGTAAATTGCCTCTATGGAATACATCACAAGATTGCTCGATGATAGGATTAAGAACTTCCATAAGGTCTGGGAACCCTGGTACTCTTTAAAACTCCCCTATTCATGGAGCTACCTAAATAGAACTATTCGGCTTCTTAACAAATCTGTGTGAACTTTTTGGCTTCACACAGCCCATCCCCTTCTCTCTCCCTTGCTGGCTGTTTAAGGAAGGGAGAACACCCACCTCCCCCTTCCTATTAATTTTTGGTATCAACCAGCTAGGTTTTGTAGTCTGGGATTGGATGTAAATGTTGCATCCAAAATCAAAGTATGAAAGCTGTTGTCTATAAAAACAAACTTACCTATGGCAATCGCGGATAATTTTAGATGCTTCATAAGCTGCAATACTACATATGCTATTTACCTGAACCATTGAAAATGCAGACTTTAATATGTAGTTTACACAACAGTATTAAAGACAGAAACCAAAAACATAAAAGCTACATTTGCAAAACTTTAATTACACATGCACATAAAGTGAGCTATAGGGCGCTAGATTATAAATCTGTTGAAAAAGTGCCTGTGAACTCCAAAATAGAATAAAGTGCAAAGGCAGATTGGCATAGGTCTCCATAACTAATAATAATAAAAATATACAGTCACTTGGTTATGGGTTAGATGTAGCACAGTGTTGGCTAACCTGTAACACTCCAGGGGGTATATTTACTAAGCTGCGGGTTTGAAAAAGTGGGGATGTTGCCTATAGCAACCAATCAGATTCTAGCTTTCATTTATTTAGTACTTTCTACAAAATGACAGCTAGAATCTGATTGGTTGTTATAGGCAACATCCCCACTTTTTCAAACCCGCAGCTTAGTAAATCTAGCCCCAGGTGTTGTGAAACTACAAGTCCTAGCATACCCTTCCAGCAATAAACTGCTATACGTTGGCAAAGCATGCTGGGACATGTAGTTTCACAACACCTGGAGTGTCACAGGTTAGCCAACACTGATGAAGCAGCTGAATCCGTAATATATAATGCAAAAAAGGGCAACCTAATGGCATAGCATATTACTACAATTTAAACCAAAGCTTAGGTATAATAAATGGCTGTGTACAAAGAGTAAAAGTATAAGAGCTTATGGGGCCTATTTATGACCCACCATAAAACTGTCATGTACATTATCATCCCTTATTGCAGCTTTTCGCAGTAATAAGAAATGAAGTACCATGGCCATTTATCAAAAAACTCATGCTGGGACAGTGCATCCATTAAGAGGCTGTGCTAGAAATGACTTTATTTCATTTACAACTCCGAATACCGACCCGGATCCTTCATTGCACATGCACGACCCTAGGTGGCAATTGACTGTTCTGCAATCAATGCTGGCGAGAACTGCTGGAGAGGGATCTGAAAGAATCACTCACCTGTGATGCTCTCTCTATAGGGTTGAATGGCTAACGCCATCCTCAGATGACATTAGCCATCGGGGTCAAGCTCCGAAGCTTGATAAACTTGCCCAGATCGCAGTCCCATTGAGTATTACTGGGACTGCAGTATTGTGTGGTACTTTGCCTAATGCAGGAGATATCTCTGATATCTCCTGTGTTAGGCTTTTGATAAATTGCCAAGATACTTAAAAATGCCAAAGCCATGAGTAAAAAGCTGTTTCTGCATGGTTTAAGGCTTGATAAATAGCCCCTATAACTGAATTCCACTTACCTATTTGAGCTAGTTATTATTGTGATCAAACAAATTTTATTTCTAAATAACAAAATATTAAATTATTTCATCTAATTCCAGAGCCCAAGCCTGCCCACCCCTCATTAAATTTTTCCAATTTTTACAAGCTTTTTGACTCCATGTTCTATTTACTCAGTATACTACATGCTGCTAATTACTATAATTTCTTTGCATCTAAACTCATTCTGTTTTTTTTTTACATATTTTATTTTCACTGTTATTTAGTTTTTTTTAAACCCCATTACTTTCCTTTACTAGTTTTCTATTTCATCATATCCATATAGTAAATTTACTTTGTTGCTTTATCCCATGTTTAGCTTGTGTATAGCTTTTTTGCAGGTCTTTAAAAGGTGGCAAAGATTTGGCTTCTGCCTATACTTTCAATGGACAATTCTAGACACATTTTGGTCAATTTAACAAAAACATGCAAAAAAACAATAGTGACAGGTAAGAAAGACATCCCTAATATCTCCTCCTCCACATGAGTAATTTAGGATGGAGTGAGCAGCATTTGTAAGAAATGCTAACATTAAGGTATCCTACATTACTCTTTCCATCATGTATATTTCCAGCCAGGCCAGCAATCCAGTAGAATTAAAATGTTTCTGCAATTTGCAAATAATTGAAAGCGTTTGGATGCCATGTTGAACTAAGTACATAATTTACTATGTAAGTATTTACTCAATGAGAGCTTAGTCATTCATTTTCCCAGTGCAGTGCACTGCAGTAATATGATTCTACAACAATTTGCTTCAATTACCTTGTTCCTTGGTCAATAAAGCCATTTGGACCACAGATGCAAGTTAGAACTTTGGAATCCTTTTTACTTCTTGCTACAGCTTCTGAAAGGAGGGAATGTGATATTTGCCCTTTGTATCCAGTCCACAAATCACTTGGTTCTGAAAGGATAAACTGAGCTTCAAACCTAAATAAAACAACAGTTTAATTAGTATTATAGTAAATATACAATACACCAAACATGGCAGTTTAAAGAGTCAAACCTTTGTGTATCCAGTACAAACAAAATTGCATTGGTGTAAATACATCCAAGATCAAGTAGTGAAAAAAAATGATTAACCTTCTTGATCAGAAAATGGACAGATCAGTTGACTCCACCCACAAGATCAATTGTCACTTTTAAGTAATGACAGTTGTCAGTGGCATGTAATGAATTATGTATTACTACTGTCGTGGTATGAAAATTATAAAATTGAAAAATATAAAAACTCAAACAATGTAAAAAGGAAATAACTTACCTTTTGTCTGTTAAACATAAGTTTTCCAACTGTTCTCTCCACAAAATATCATTTTCTGTTTTATTGAAGAAAATCAGTTTTACTTTTCTGTAAGTGGGAAATTAGCATGTTACTAGTCATACAAATGAATACATTTTTAAAAAAAATATATATTTAGATATTTATTATCTTTCATTTTCTTATACCCAAATGTTAATCCTCATTATTGAGGATTTATTGCGGATTGCAAAAGTACTAGTCTTCATGTGTGACCAAATAAACTTTGCAAATTATTTTCTAGTTTTAGGAAATATGGACACAAGCAATGAAACCAAACACTACTCATCAAACATGTAAAAAGTCATACATACTGCAAGTACTGCAAGAATCGTCTATTTATCTCTTGGTGTAAATGGATGCATTGTGTATTTCATGTAATACAATATCACTATCTGTGTCCAGTGGTGGTATGCCATTATAGCAAAACAAAAATGAAAAACTATAATGTAGACCACTGTAGTCCTTGAGCCCTATGTATAGAGGCATAGACATTTGCTAACTTTATACCCAAGAGAACTAGCTGATTAATCAAGGGTTGATTGATGCATTAACTATGGGTAAGCATCTTAGCAACACATATATAACACGAGACAAGTGGAAAAAGACACTTTGTGATAAATGTTTGATTCATTCAATTTCGATTTTGCATTCAGCATTCAGAAGTGTTAATGCTCAGTAAAATACAATAGAGGTTTATGGGAAAGCTCATTTAAGTACACAGTACACTATCAAACAGGGAAGTTTTGAAACATTAATAAAAAAAAATCTTGTAATATGCTATTAAAAGGACAACCCTTTAACTAGAGTTATAGCAAAGTGCAATATTGTTTCAAACAAAACAAATAACAGTAGTCACAACTGCCTTGACATTATATAATATACAAGTTAACCCGTGCATGATACTCATGCATTCTAGTCAAATCAAGCTACTTAAGGTCTTAAAAAGGTTCTTGTCATGCATTTGGGCCTAGCCCAGGCCTCCTCAGGGGAAGAGCGTTACTTCCCGACGCAAGCGCCCTTTTTTAACGTGGTTTTGTCCACATGTCACCACCTCATCATTTTTCTCCATCACCTCATCCTTCATCTTCATTGCCACATCCTTCATCAAGCTACTTAAGGTGTTAAAAACTCCCCACTGTCACCCCCGGCAACCATCAACCACTCCCAACTGTCACTTCTCCTTCAAGAAATATATAGGTCAGTGTATAACTCTGCCCAGCAGGTGGCGCTGCAGCTTGGTTTTTTTTTTTTCCACACACGCCACTAGGCATTTATATAGTAGATATATGGTCAAATAATATAGTGGGACTGTCTTAACAGGTTTAAAATAATTGTCTTAACTTGAAATATACTAATGATAAAACAATAAAAGTATTCAGGATTCCAGGAAGTTTTATTATAGAAAAAAGTTTCTGTGCGAGACTGAACGTTTTGCTTTGCAAGTGTATAAACTGGTGGATTCGGAAGG